>NW_024870480.1:48743-189966 GCF_013358625.1 Macadamia integrifolia
AGTAGTCATAATACCCCCTAAAGAATAAAATATGTTGACATGGGGACGAACATATTTACTAGTTATATCATTTGCAATCACTTGAATGTCGATACGTTCTTACTACCGTGTCTACCGCAGTGGCTCAGGGGATGGGGGAAGGCTAAACCAAATGTCAGTGAGAGGAGGGAGGAAGGAGGGGACTGGTTGCCATCGCAAAAGATATCGACTGTAGCAGATCGCCAAAGGCTAGAGGAGTAGATGGATCTGAGGCTGACAACTGAAAGGAGAACTCTGAGAGGGTGCCAGGGGTTAAGCCAGAGGGAGGTAGAGGAGCCGTTTCCTAAAGAGTAATGGATGACCTCGAGGGCTTTGGGTCTGGTGCTGAGGATGTTCGCCAAACTCAACACCAGACCCAAGAAGCATCGGTGAATTGGGAGGTAGTCCAGAGAGAATCAACCTTGAGGAGGGAAGAGTAGACCTAAGAAAACCCATATGCTTTTTTTCTTTGTGGCTATCCTCCTAGATGAGTTTGAGAATACTCGTAGTGTTCACATCACTGATTCTCCTGAGGCCGAGGCCCCCTTTGGATTTGGGAGGCACACAGTTCCCTAACTTATGGGGTGGAGGAATTTGATAAAATTGCCTCCTTTCTAGAAGAAGGAACAAAGGAGGGATTCAATTGCCTTGATTGTGGAGCTAGGGAGGGTGAAGATGTCACACCCTGCCTCCGATAGGCCAAGGTATGTGGCATTGGATACCCATATCCAATCAGCCTAACCCTCTAGGATCACAGATGCAGTACTTTGTTCCATAAATGCCACCAAAATCCACTACTAAATCAGAGTACGCTTACAAAAATCATACAAATAATACTGGTGATCCGCTACATGATAAGTTACAAATATACAAGATCCATTTTTTAATAACCCATAGGTTAGGATTAAAGTATCAGTATCGGTCGCTGTATAGGTTGGCTAAAATTAAGATACGTATCGGAGGGTATCGTATTGTATCAGAGATACGCTAAAATACGCTAAAGATACACATATAAATGGATAGGAAACATTTTTTTAAACACTTTTACATAAAGAATTTGTTAAAAAAAGCTATTGATAACATGTATTATGCATAAACACTAAATTGAGGGTATCGCACTAAGAATTCAAGGTTTGTAGTTGTCCCATAAATGTAAAATCCTTGTGTCCTAACCTTGATTTCCACTTCATTTAGAGAGAAATATGGCTGGTAGCAACTTTGGAATAGAAACCCCGTAAAAAATCGTATGTTTCTGAAAAATTACCCATCTTGGCCATTATATGACCATAGCGCATTGTATCGGTACATACCGATATTCACCGATACGTACCGGTTGATACATACCGATACTCACTGATACTCCCCGATACTTACCGATATATATCGAAACGTACATTTCACCTCGATTTTATATTTTCCATAAAGTCGTATCGGTGCATATCATATCGTATCGATGTGTATCGGTGGTGTATTGATGCATATCGGTATGTATCGTAGGATATATATCTATACAAAAGGATTTTAAAAATTCCATGTATCGTATCGGTCGGCTAAATTTAAGATACGTATCGGAGGGTATTGTATCGGTATCGGAGATACTTTAAACCATGCTGGCCATAGGTATAATATTTACATCATACATTTTTCATCAATATTTACAACAAAAGAAATAACTGAAATAACAGAAGTGAAGTCCATCAACAACCTGGTGTCTCGTAGACAAGCCTCACAACCGCTGCCGAAGTCCAATCTTGCCTTAATATCGGTTCCACCATCTAAAAAGAGTAATCAACTTTGAGTGAACTTCACAAGCCCAGTGAAGGGTGTGCATGTTAACACACAAGATACAAATGATGCAATGCATGCTCCATACAATTATATGATGCATATGAATCCATTTACTACACTACTTTCCTATTCCCATTACTAAGTCCATCATTTGGTATTAGTGCTACGTAACGTAGGTGGTATCCCCTCCCTAATACGTCGGGCTCCAGATATACAGGCTTGTCGCAAGCCGAAGTCTGCAGGTCCCGGAATCCTACACATCGGTCACCCCGCAAACCTCTAAAGGTAACCCTAATAGCCATGGTCCTGGAATCCTACACATCGGTCAACTATGTTGTGGGACAGCCACGGTCCCGGAAAACCCCTGGGTGACCCATTCTGCATCCGCCTCTGAGTACAGTATGTCGTACTGTGGATACGGTATTCTTAATAACGTACCACCCCTTGGGATTGGCCAATATCTTACCCCCTACTGGCAAGGGGTGTAGCACCAGGGTCTGTGAATCCTAACCATATACATTCTACATGCATTAGCAATCCATAACATCCAATTGTGGCCATAATTATAATACTGACCTCTGAGCCCATGGTATTGGAGTCCTCTCTCGGCCACACCGTGCCTCAGACCATCAATTTTATAATCATTACCACTCAACTATATTAATAACAAATCCACAATATCTTTTTTTTTTGGTAATAACACATCCACAATATCTCGATCACATCAATCTCAGTAAAACCATGCCATATGTGCAATATATATAATTTTATATAAAATACATCCTAAAACAAGGATTCCACCACATTACACATGAGCACATAGAAATAAAAATATAGAAACACTCCATAAAATAAATCAAACCCCCACTCACCTCAATGCCCAATAACAATTACGATAGATTCCCCGAGATCAACTGGTATCCTTGCCCGATGATTTAGGTTCCTAAGCAATAGTGTATTATCATGTTCATTATATTTATTGTCTGATATAACTCGGTATTGATCCCTCTACTGAGCCTATACACCCTAAACAGTCCATGTATTAACCCAATTTAAAGCCTCGGAAAAGTCCCCAACCTACCCCTACCCATAGGGTCAACTTCAGGTAAAAAGATAAGAGGCATAATCCACAAGGGGCAGGGTATTAATCAGAAAAAAATAGGGTGATAAGGCTTGAAAACATTCCACCGGCGGGTGGGTTTCAAATCGACCGGCTGGCCGCAAGACCCACCTGCGGGTCAGTTTCTGCAGAATTTTCTGTTACCCTGCAGGCTCTCCTGCTGATTTCCTTTGCTTGGGCTACGTATGGCCGAGGGCCAATGCCCATGGCAGCATGGGGAGGGTCTCACCTTGCCTCTAAGGTCATTCTGCAGTCCATAAAGCTACCAATTAAGTCCAATAATTTGTTACAGGGAAGAAATTAAATTAAGTGGTCTCAATTGCCCAAATCTGAAATCAGTTAAAATTCTGCCTATACTTTTCTGTAGAATTCTAACCATAAACACCTTTAATTCAGTCCCTTTTTACATGAATTTCATCTGAATACTAAAAGCTCTAGGTTCTATTGTTTACAGGGATGAATTTACTTCAAATTGAATCCCTGAACCCCTTTCAATTTTAGGTATTCAGCCACACGTACTGAATTCAGTCCATAGTGACTCATTTGCAGTCCCTAATTCTATGAATTCTCTAACCCTAGCTAACTAACCTTACTAACCCAACTGATTTCACCAAATTAAAAGGGCAGCATTACATACCTGCACTTAGGTATTTCTTCTTCTTCTTCTTCTTCTCTTCTGTTCTGCTGAATTATGCAGTGAAGAATGAGATAACAGTAGCTAATTTAGGTTTTTAAGGTTCAGCCCAAAGGGTCCTTAGGGCCTGTTTGGCTGAACCACCCTAATTCTTAAAACTAATTTCTACAAACATAAAACTGATTAAAATTAAAGTCCCGTTGATGGACCCCACTAGTTGCTGACCTATTAGGTGGGATTTGATCAACATTAGGACCCCTACATACTGGGTGAATGTGAGGACCAGAGGTGTAGGGATGTCGGCCCCACAAAGGAAAATGCAGAGTTTTCTGCAGACAGTACCACTGGCTGGCCAGTGGTCAGCTATGTGACCTGCCGGTGGCCTCAATTACAGTCCACCAGCAGCCATTTTCCCTGGGTCCTCAGGTCTGAAGTATGTGTGAACTTGGAACTCAAAGCAGACCCAGTTCCTTTACTCACTTGGCTCAATGTATGCAGGCCAATTTTAGGTGAACTGTAGTCACTGTCTACAGTGACCAAATAAGCAACCCAGCTGCCCCCAGTGCCTGCTATGACTAAGCACCCGAGGCCTGCAATTGAATTTTTATATGGGGTATCACAACCCTTTAGGCTTCAACCCATAGGGTGTGAGACCCAATCCATATTTTTTTCTTTTGGCCATTTTCCTTCCATACTTGGCCCGTGGAAACTGCCAAATTATTACACCTTCAGTGCATTATATGCTGGTCTAGAATGTAACAACCAGCCACCTTCAATGTCAGTCAGGTCCTGACACTTGGGCATTTAGTTGCTTCAGATTCAGGGTGTTACAGAAGATACCAGATGAGTAAAGATACATGGATTGAATCACTGATCTAGCGAGCTCAAGGCAACCGGCGTAGGAGAGGAGCTTCCCTTTCCAAAGCTGCAACCTTTTTATGAGGTCAAGCATTGGGGTACAATGATCGAGAGCCTAGCAGTGATGAGAGGCAATCCTAAGTATTTGACATGAAGGAGACCAAGAGAGAAACCTGTAAACTCGAGGAGACGGGCTAGTAGAATCAAAGACGCCAGAGGAACATACGAGATTTGAGGAGGTTAATGTGGAGACCAGAGAGATTTTCGAAGAGGTGAAGAGAGGACATAATGGAAGTAATGGAGCCAGGGTTGGCTTTGGAGAAGATTATAAGATCATCAGCAAAGGCAAGATGGGTGAGCAGAAGGGATTTACATTTAGGGATAGGATAGATGAGATGCAGGTCAGTGGAAGATTGGATAGATCTAGAAAGGACCTCCAGAGAAAGGGAGAAGAGAAAGAGGGAAAGGGGGCAACCTTGTCTGATGCTCACAGAAGAGTTGAAGAAACCCGCCGGACTGCCATTCACAAACCAGAGAATCGAGGGGATGAGATACAGATCTAGTGAACAAAGACTAGAGGGAAGGACATCTGAAGTAGGACTCTAGAGACGAAGTCCTATTTGATGGAGTCAAAGGCTTTGTGGATGTTGATTTTGAGTAGAGCCATAGAGGAATGGGATTTTCTATCAACCCCTTAACAATTTCATGACACAAGATGATGTTATCTTCAATGCTCTTGCCAGCAATGAAAGCTGATTGGTTTGCACTAACCAGGGTGTCCACGACCGATTGGACTCGGTTGGCAAGAATTTAGGCAATGAATTTGTTAAGGAGGCTACAAAGGGCTCCCTCAGATTTGGGAAAAGCGACAGAGGAAAGTTTGATTAATCCCTTTAATTTGAGAGGGGTTGAGGAAGAAGCTGCGGATGGCAGAGATGAGATCAGATCTAATGATATCCACTAAGAGGAAAAGAATCCCATACTGAAGTCATCAGGGCCGAGGGCTTTATTTGCTTTGTGGGAAAGGATGGCAGTTAGGATTTCATCATCAGTGGGAATGGATTGGAGTCTTGGTAAGAGATGGATGTGGATGAATTTATTGAGAAGATTAGGTGGATGGGGTTGGGAGGCGAGGGGAGGGGGAGGGGGATGAAGTAGATTTGAGGACACAACTTCCAATTTGATTTCCTCTGGAGTGATCAGGGTAATGCCATCAGAAGAGTTGAGCTGCGAGGTAGAACTGGCATTGGTTATAACTTTAATGGATCTATGGAAGAAAGCTGAATTGGTGTCACCAAGCTTAAGCCATTTGATTCTAGCTTTTTGGCGAACGAATCTTTCCTCCTGGGTGGGAAGGGTAAAGAGGTCAGAGGTACCTAATCTTTCTTCCTTAGCAAGGAGGGATTGTGAAGGTCAGCCTGAAGTCTAGTTTGAATGGCTTCTAAACTAGATTTGCGTGATGACACTTTGGAGGAGATATTTCCGAAGGAGGAGATCTTGCAAGATTTAAGAGCGGCCTTAACATTACAAAGCTTCCTGGAAAAGGCTATGAGAGGGGAAGAGAAAGCATGGATGTGGATGTCCTAAGCTTCTTTGAAAATGGACAGATAATTGTGATGGAGAGTTTACATGTCAAAGAATTTGAAAGGCTTGGGGACGAAGGAAATAAAGGGGAGGATATGAAGCATAATAGGGTTATGATTGGAAAATCCCAAGAAGATTAAAGCTAGCATGAGAGGGGAAAGATGTAAGCCAGGATTCATTCACCAGGGCTTTGTCTAATTTGCAAGCGACTCTACTGGGCCCCTGGTGACGATTGTGCCAAGTAAATTTGGCACTCGACCATATAAGGTCGTTAAGGTTGAGATCGACGCAGTCGTTGAAGGATCAACAGAGGAGATGTCAATTAGGTCACCTTCCTGCTTTTCGTGACTAAATCTGACCACGTTGAAATCTCTTGCAATTGATGGGAACTGGTGGAAGGGGAAAAGGAGTGGAGGTCGGTCCAAAGGGAGGATCGCTCATGGGCATGATTTAAAGCATAGATAATGGAAAGGAAGTAGAAGTTGGATCCAGAGGGATCTAAAAATGGAGATATGGATGCATTGGAAAGAGGAGGAAGAAGAAGAGATAAGAGCCTTGATAATTCAAATTCGACTATTTGGGCTGTGGGCATAATTGGAGAGGAAGGACAGGAAGGGGCGATGGAAGCTGCAACGCAGGCTGCATTGGATTCCAGAACCTGAGTTTTAAGAAGGCAACAGATGTCCGCATTAGAAGAATGAATGCGGGAGTGAGTGTCGGCTTGCTTTGCTGGGGAATTAGGGCCCCAAACGTACTAGATAATCCAAAGGGGGGTACGGGATCAAGGACTTCGGGGAGCCGGGAGAAGGCCTAGTGATGGTGGCACTAGTCTTGTTCTTATGTTGCCACTGATATTCCTTGAGAGGGCATTATAGGACAGAGCAAGGGATTATGGGTTTAGTGGATACATTCCTGCAAGAAGGGACTGTAGAGTTAGTTTTGGTTGCCTTGGACTTGGGTGGCAAAGACTTCTTCAAAGATTTATCTCGGCCGATAGCTACAGGGCCATTTGCTGGGAGAGTAGAAGAGGAGCAACAAACTGAGGAGGCTGAAGAGGTGTCGATGGAGAGGGGCGCAGGGTTAGCCTGTGTAGGCTCGAGGTGAGGCAACTACTTGTTGAAGGATAGGGCATGAGGAGAGGCTGCAGCAACTTGAATCGCAGGCATAAGAGGAACTCCCTTAGGAATGGACTCGATCAAAGGAGCCCCATTAAGAGGAGTCATGGCAGAGGCAAAATGCCTGGCAGCAGGGAGTGTGTAGGAGGGGCCTGCATTGACCAGAGAAGAGGGTAGCTACCTTCTAAGGTGGGAGCTGGCATGGAAGCAGTAGGGGTAGCCAAGGTGGACGAGGTACCATCGCAAGTAGTCGATGAATGCAAACAGAGGAGGCGAGGAGGGAGGCCGTGGAGCTCAAATCTGCAGGGGTTGACAGAGGGCCAACAAGGGGGAAGTGCACAGGATGGGCTTGCATGGACCAGAGCTTGGGAGAACACCTTCCAATGTGGGAGTAGGAGAGGGAGCAGCAGGGCTAGCCCAGGAGAAAGAGGTAATGTCGTCAACAATCTATAAAGTGCAAACAGAAGATGGCAAGGGGCAGAGGCGATGGAGCACAAATCTGCAAGGGCTGGCAGAGGGTCAACAGGGGAGAAGTGTGCAGAATGGGCCTACACTGACCTGAGCTTTGGGAGGATATCTTCCAAGGAGTGTATCGACATGGCTGCAACGACAAAGACGGTTAGAGGAGCTATAGGCCAGGTGGGCAAAGAAGCTGCTCTTAAAGGTAACAGAAGGATAATCGAATGGGTGAGCAGAGTATGTGGTTCGGTGGATGGGTTGTTGGTCAAGTGATAGACTGAGGAGGGAGGACAGGTCAAGTTTGATAAGCAAGTGGAAGGGTTAAGAGGAGATGGATGAGGTAAGTTAGTATGAGGAGTCGGGTTGAGGATGGTCCGATCATCAAGAAAGGAAGGGGGTTGTCAGTGGGAGTACACGCTGGATGGGGCCAAAGAGCTGAACTGGGATGAGGACGAGGGATGGTTCAAAGAAGATTCTAGGTGGAGGTTGGAAGAAGGGGAAAGGCAATGTGTACTAGGAGTGGTGGCGGGCCCCACGAAATTGGTAAAGGTGGCAGCGATGGGAAGAACAGATGCCAAAAGAGGGTTAACTTGTGACGTTGAGGAACCATAGAGGGCGGCAGGGATGGTAGGAGGCCTCAGAGGTGAAAGACGGTTGGGCTCAACAGGGGGAGATCAGAACAAGGAGAACCACCTTTTGGCGACAACATCCAATGGAGCGACATCTTCCGATTGGTTTAATATCTCACCCTCTTCTTTGTCAGAGGTAACATCTTCAGAGGCTGAATCTTCCGATTGATTTAAAACCTCACTCTCTTCTTTGTAGAAGCAAGTATCTATTATGCCTAACAGACAAAAGGAGACGGTCCTTCAGATCAAGGGACTTAGGTCTAATAGGTAAAGAACCAGCTTCGAGTGTGTGGGATTTGCTATAAGGCTTCGGTTCCTCCGTTTACGTCATCGGAGTTTTCTGTGGCCATAGTTAGGAAAAGGGGATGCAGGTCTTGTTGGGGAAGCTTCAGTAGCAACCTGGTTATCAGCTGGATTAGCTTCGAGGTTCTAAGAATTGGCGGGAGATTCTTAGGATAAAGGTTTGCTTTAGGATCACAAAACTTAATGCTATGCCCGAAGGTTTTGCAAATAGTAGACTGTGAAGGGAGCCACTCAAAGTACACTTGTTGGTTAAAAGAAAAGCCCTTAGCATCCATTATTGTGACTGAAGTCGGAGGGGGGTCTTTAACAGATACTTCAACACATATCCTTGCGAAAGCGAGTTTGTCCATTAGTTTTGTTCTTTGATCTGAAAAAGAGGCTTGCCTATGATTGATCCGACTATGCTCAATCCTGAGGGCACCAGTAGTGCAAAGGGAGATTCGGGAGGGCCACCCATATTGGGATGGACTTGAAGTCCAACTTTTTGAAAACGGTATACTGATCCCAGATTCTCAAGAAAATGGTCTTCTTGCCACCCAGCCAAGGTCCCCCCTTCGAGAGCGAAGAGCTTGTCTTCTTCAAAGGAAAATTTCAAGATGAAAATCCCATTGTCAAGTATGAATGTGGAGAGTTGGCCTTTAATCCACCATTCTTTGAGCAGAGAAGTTTCACAATATTGAAAGGAGATCTACTCCCAAGGAAGTGACCAACCAGGCAAAGCTTCTATGTAGCAATTTCAATATCTTGGAGGCGGTGGGTATCTGTTGCCAGTCCTCCCACTCTGGGGGATGAAGAATAGAGTGTGACCATTTGTTGCAGGGAGAGTGGGAGGACTGGCAACACGGTCTGAGGGAGGGAGGAGAAGGGATGTTAGCTGGACAAGGGAAGAAGGGGAGGAGGAGGGGGTGGAGGGAGAGGAGCTCCCAACGATAGAGACCGTCGAAGTAGAGGGGAGCATCAAGAGGCTAAGGGGAGAGGCATCAGGAGGCTAAGATTTGAGGGATTTTTTTTTTTTTTCATGTTGCTTAATGCATTCTTTTGTGCTGTTCCACTTCCAGCATCGTTCTTGCTCCCTTAATTTATATAAAATCTACTTATATATGAATTCCAATTCTTTCTGTATGGGTGGTAAAGAAACAAAATATAAATAAATTTAGTGCAGCCCTGTGAGTATGTTTGAGATGGATGAGTAGGAGCACTAAAAAAGATAAAATAATAAATGAAAAAAAAAATCTGAGGTGATTTGGGAGTAGCTTTGATATAGTTTTGAGAGAAAGTCGTTTGAGATAGCATGGGCATGTGCAACGGGGATCCTTGAATGGACCGGTAAAGAGAAGTGATATGGCTTACATTGGAGGAGCTAAAAGAACAAGGGGCAGGCCTAAAGTGACTTTGGGATAAGTGGTGAGAAAAGATATGCATGGCTTATGGTTGATAATAAGTATGGCTCTGAAGTCTCAATGGAGTTGAACAATGAAGAAACAAGGCTAGTGTAGCGAATCCATTTGTTGGGATAGGGCTTAGCTGAGTTGAATTGGAAATCTCAGACATTTTGATGAGCAACTAAACTTTTTATCTGAAATTACAGAAGTTAAAGGTTGCTAGCTATTCTTACTGGTTCATTTCTCTCTCCTTTCCTGATTTCTTGGTGGCAACTTTGGCATATTTCTGGCAGGATTTCGAATTCTGACATTTTAATCCAACTAGTTTCCAGGTTTAGAACTAGAAATGAAGATTCAATAAGCTTCTACACAATGTTTAAACTAACTGAGCCTTTCTGTTTGATAGGTATTCTAAAAAATAAAACAATATGATGTTAGTACCAAAAGAAAAATTAGGATTCAGAAAGAAAATGATGTTATTTACTGTTTTGTAGTAATTGACATTCCCTATAAGTTAGATGACACTCCTGGATTAATGTAGTGAAATTCTTGTTTTTTGTTGATAAGTTGATATTGAGACCTATTTTTCTGTTTGCATATTCACTGGCACTGACTCCTGGCTTTGAGATGGGCAATCATATGGTTGGAAATAGCCATCCATGGTTGTGTAGTAGCAGAGATTTGGACCACAATAGATGCATTAAAATTAAGGATGGTAGAGTACTTGTATGGGATGAGCACATTACGAAATGATGGGGGGAGTTTTTCTGTAAATTTCTAAATGGAGAAACCTCGACTGATCGGATGAAATTGCATGTGGGGGTGAATGGACATCAAACCAACCCACCCCGAGGACAACTTCTACAGGTTGGCGAAATTGAAGTTAAAGAGGCCCTACGAAGGATGTAGGTAAAACAGCTGACCATATGAGATCCCAATTGAAGTGTGGAAGTGCCTAGGATCTCACAGGATTTCTTGGCTAACTAAGCTGTTTAACAAGGTTTTGATTACTAAGAAAATTCTGTATGATTGGAGAGAAGTATTGTAGTCCCAATTTATAAGAACAACGGTGATATCCAGGATTGCAATAACCATAGAGGCATAAAAATAATAGAGCATACCATGAAACTTTGGGAAAAGGTCATTGAAACAAACTTGAGGGCAGAAACTGAAATATCAGAGAATCAATTCGGTTTTATGCAAGGGAGATCTATGACAGAAGCTATTTACCTCTTAAGGAAGCTTATGAAAGTGTACATAGATCACAAAAAGGACCTACATATGCTCTTTATTGACCTTGAGAAAGCCTATGACAAAGTACCGAAAGAGTTAATTTTGCATGTCCTACGGAAGAGAAGGGACTCACATATTTTAGTGGATATAAATTAAGGATATGTATGAGGCAATGGTGATGAGTGTCAAAATGCTAGAAGGCCAAAGTAGTGAATTTTCAATTACAATTGGATTACATCAAGGATCTTCCCTAAGCCCTTGCCTATTCGATCTCATTATGGATGAGTTAACAAAACACATTCAAGATCAGGTATCATAGTGTATGTTATTCGCTAATGATATTGTACTCATAGATGAGACCGTAGAAGGGATAAAAACTAAATTGGAGCTTTGGAGATCAAGCTTAGAATCAAGAGGTTTTATGATAAGCATAACAAAGATAGAGTATATGAGGTGTCCCTTCAGTCAAGCTACGAGGGGTGATGAGGTTGTGAATCTAGTTGATCGGTAACTACCACAGAGAGACTATTATAATATTTGGGGTCAATCATGAGCAAAGAAGGGGATATAGAGGATGATGTGTCCCACATAATTAAAGTGGGATGGATGAAGAAGAAATGCGTCGGGAGTGCTTTGTGACAAACGTATGCCGGTTAAACTAAAGGAAAAATTCTACAGGACAGCAATACGACCAGCTATGACTGACTTATGGGGCGGAGTGTTGGGCAGTCAAGAAGAGTAGTTTAAATAACTGGGGGCAGCTGAGATGAGGATGTTACGGGGGATGTGTGGCAAGACCAAGAGATATAGAATAATGAAATGATTGTATTAGAAACAAGTGGTGGTTCCTCCATTCCAGGACTAGATCTGCGAGAACTGGTTGAGGTGGTATGATCATGTTCAATAGAGGCCTATGGATGCCCTAGTTAGGAGAAGCGACCAAATTCATATTGAGGGTTCTAGAAGAGGTAGGGGTAGACCTAAAATAACGATTGGCGAAGTGGTAAGAAAAGATATGCATATGGTAGGGTTGGATTATAGTATAACCATAGATAGACCTCTGTGGAGGACAAAGACCTGTGTAGCTGATCCCTTATAGGGGTTGTTCCTCGGAAGTTCTACTTTTACTGCTAAACTTTATCTTTTCTTATCGTCTTCTACTTCCTCGTTGCCTTACCTTTTTGTATTTCTTTTTCTGTTGATCATATTGGATCCATATAGCCGATCCCATTTAGTTAGGATAAGGTTATGGTTGTTGTTATTGGTTGTGCAGTAGTTCAGGCTAAGAACTGTTGAATCAAAGAATAGTTTAAACTGTTCTCATACCAAAAATTGGACTTTTAAGGTTAAAACGGGAACAAGGTGGACCATAGTTATTGGATTTGGAGAGCTTTTCCTATCTGATTCATGTGATCCCATTATGAAGAGAAATTTTAACCATGTGGTGGAGTATGGTTTTCAACACTGGATGGCCAAGGTGGCATTGCGTTTCCATATTTGGTATTGTGGAATCTGATTTCTCTTGTCCAATGATATTCTATAAATTTCAGAACTTTGGGTGGATTTTTTTAGTGTAGTGATTCTTAGAATAACTGTATTAGAGGAAATTTTGAGACTATGCATTATAACTTTAGAGTGAATTCTTTCAGCAAGCCCATGTTTAGAGACTTCTCAAAATTGCTCAATATTTGACAATTAGCATCCTAGATCGGGTGCAAATCTTGGGCCATTGGAGACTGCACGATAGTGGTTGTAGTACCACAGGCGTGCATGAATACATGTGGGGAATTTTTGATTGAATTTGAGTAAAATAAATTGATATGGCTGATTGAGAACATGTCCTCTATCTGATAGTCAGAATACCATCTGTCCAAGTGGAACAATGATGATGCTCTCAATACTGGACCATGGAAATGAGTTTTCCCAACCAGGGGGCAAATTGAACCTGGGTTCCGTTTGAACAGGAGTGCAAGGGAATGGTTGGTTTGGGATTGCTTCTGTATCTAATGGAATGGAAGGCGCTGGGGGAAGAAAGTCTAATGCTAAGGGAAGGCTGGGTTAGGTAATACGACCGTTCAGTCATTCAGTAGTGTTGTGTTAAAAGTTATTTGTGATATTTAGAAATTATTTTTGGTCCTTGACTCCTTGTCATATTAGGTCTTCTTAGAAGTACACTTGGTTTAAGTTTTGCTGCACTTGGCTTGGCTCAGATGTATGAGTTCCACTTTGTTGATTTGTAGTATGCAAACCATCAGTGTATGGGGAGATGCTGACCCTGGCTATACTGGCGTAGAGTTACTATGTGCAGTGGCTGGCCCAGCCAATCAATTATCATACCTAACCAAGAGATCACTGACCAGGGTCTTCTTTCCTTCCTGTTATCGTTTCTCTTCTTGGTAGGTAAACTGAACTCAAGACCTTCCTAGTTTAATGGAAGTGTTTTGGTACCCATTGGAGATGTCTTACATACTATGCTAGCAAAGATCTTTCTCTCAATTTGGGTGTTGTGTCAGTGGATAATAAGGGTTGCACTCGAAACAGTGAGATCAAATTTTGGATCAAGAGTAAGATCTGTTAAAGAGTGTTCACGATAGGGGGAGTGTACCCATCGTGCTATGAGTTGAGTCTTAGAGTTAATTGTTTTTGGTTCTTAGCAGGTTTCCTATCAAGGCTCTACTTATTGGATTATAAATAAAGATGAGCACCACGATAGCCATGCCCACTAAACTATCATGGGTTTAGATATCTCTCTCAGTTTTGCTTCTTAGTCTCTTTACAAGGTCCATTCATTATCAGACTGAGAAAGTTACTAGAAGGAGATGGGATCATATGGAATTGGATAAAAATGAAAGAGGAAAACTGTTCACTTGTTATATCTTCTTAGATGATCTCATGACAAGGAAAGAAATCGGTATCAGATGGTGTAATTGTAACAATGCATGTTGTTTGTGACATTATGTATCTTAGTTGTTACTTCAGTTCTTAGGTGCTAACAGAACAAATTATTCAATGGGGATATAGCTGTTAGTAACTACAAATTGGTGTCACATTTTCAATTGTTTCGACCCTTCAGAACAAGATTGTGATGTTGATACCAATATATCCTTGCCCAGAAGACAGTTGAAAAATCCCACAAATCCAAGGATAGGGAGCAACCAATAGAAGCGGTCAAGATACTTCTGGTTCAAGTTGTTACCTCTCAACCACCCATTTGTACCTCCATGTTTGGTAGCATTATTGACTGTATCAGCCAAAGTAGAATTCATATAGGAATATAGGATGCCAAACCAATGAAGCACCAGAACATTGCAGTCCCCATTGATTTCATTCCTCTTGCCTGACTATTGAAGATGGCCGAAGAATACAATTGCAAACCAAGCCACATTCCAGACATGATGCAAGCCCTCCTGATGTAGTTAGTCCATGCTTCTTTGCTATACTCTTCCTTTCCCCCCTACTACAGAGGCTGTACAAGTTGTTAATGATACTGACACGAAATCAGTACCTATCCATAGCAGGGGGATGATGCCAGTTTGATATCCCGAGATCTTTCTAGCGAGTGGTACAAATAGCGCATCATAAATAACCATGTTATTTCTTGCAAAATAAAAGCGATTTCCATGAGAGGAGCTGGAGAGACATGGATTTTTCCTATCCTCATATGATCAGTGTTTCCTTTCTGAACAGTGGTCACAAATTGAGGGATGGGAGTGCAGGCAATTGTGGTACTGATAAAAATTTAAAGCATCCGAAGGACAATTTTTGTGTCAAGAGTACAAAGAGACCAATTTCCAGTGCTTCCATGTAAAATTGAAGCTTCATCCAAGCATCTGAGGGTTAAATCTAGACAAAATATTTATGGCGATATCTTATGTCCAACTTATTAAAATATAGGTATAACCATGCAGCATGCTATGCTGATCATTTTAGGAGGCAAGGTTTATACTTAGTTTCTTGTATGCTTATGCCGACCATTTTAGTCATCTCAAAGTTAGAATGTTTTGCCTTTTTATCTTGTCATACTTTTGCTATTTTACCATTAATTTCTTCATTCCTCTTGATTATATAGATGATCATGCGACTTGCTTGAAGCCCTTACTGTGTGGCAATACTTCTCTCATTATCTCATCTTTGGAATCTTTTCGAGTCAATGCGTTTTCATTTTCAGGGAGGTAAAGCTTTCCTTTTCAAAATGCAGCCTCAAAAACCTGGAGGAGGAGAGCGCAAAAAGGTAAATGTACAGAAACAACTGCAAAGTAATTTCTCTATCATTAGAAGGAAGATTAATAATTGCATGCAAGGATTACTGATGGCGGAAAGTGCTCTCTACCTGCAACATTTGAGTTGAAGGGCTATCTTTTGGGATTTGGTAAAGGTAGAACTTGAAACCAGATGCAAGAACAATGACCTTGATATCATAGTACTTCCACAGAGAGCATATCCATCATCTCACCCTCTACTGTCCTCAATCCACACTTTGAAAATTAGATCTATCTGTGCTCCCACTGAAGTAATAAAGGTCAAGGAGTTGAAATACCTGGACTTGTGTTGTGAAAACTACATCATCTTCGTCAAAATGGTTGCCCGCAAAGCATGGGAGATCTCTTGGATACAACCTTACCAAAGTCTACAATGTACATAGCCAAGTAAAGTATAGCAACATTGTGATCATGGACATGCTTGTGGTTGTTCCTTTGCTTAGATATTTCAGAAACTGGTGGTTCTGAGTGATGTCCGTTTGTGACTACAATGATAGGAAACCAAATCCATGCGACAAAAGAAACGATGTAAGTGGTCTATACTACTGGATTGATTATTATTATTATTATCATTGTGGTCCTTCTACATGTCCCTATGAAGAGTGAAATAGTTCACTTTCAACATACTTTTATCTATTCTCTTGAATCATTTTGGTGAGTTAAGGTGGAGAGGTGGGGTATTTATAAATTCACCCTTGATGGAATCCAGTAGGGAGATCCCTCTCTCTCTCTTTTTCTGTCTCTCTCTCACTCTCTCTCTCTCTCTCTCACACACACACACACACACACACACAAACTAGGCTAAGACAATGAGGCTTATTGCTCTCCCCAGTCCTCACCAACACTTTTCTGGTTTTCCTTGTCAACCAGACCTCAGAGCACTTGGCATTAAGCACTCCACGAGTTGCACAGATCAGTCGAGTATCTTCGTGATTCGGCTTCAGTGACGCAAGGCAAGTCCCTTTCAGTTTTTTCCTTGTTCAGTATTTGGATGCTAATGTGTGCATTTTTTATGTTTTCTTTAAGCTTTAATCCATTCAATACCTAACATCTCCTTTATTGCAAGGAATGGATAGAGAACATGCACAATCTTTCTGTCTCTTTTATCAGAATTTAGGTTTCTCTAATACTAGCTGAAGCCAATCAGCGGCTCTGATATGGAAAAATGGAATCATCGACAGTGTTTGGTGCTGTAGAGGATGAAGACACTCAAGTGTATCTTCCGTCTCCAGATAACAGAAGGATGAGGTTCTTTGGAGCGAGATATATTTGTGGTGTTCCAAGTTTCTCATGAACCTAATCTAAACAAAATTATTTGGATGGGTGATCGCTATGAAGAACATAACCTTTCCAGTATGGAGGTTCATTCTCTATTACTTTTATGGGTCATAAGGAGTGTATTCGTCTGAGCAATGAGAAGATTCAGTTTGTTCGGATATTGCATCCTGATGTTGGGGAAAATGAAGTAGGAAGTTTGTAATCAAATTCCAATCTTGCAGGAAATCGAACCTATGCTCTACTTCAAAGTGTTGTGTTGGTGGTTAGATTTCACCTTTTGTCAAAAGTGTACTGATGAAAGAAAATTGATATTGAAAGTGCCCGATTCAAAAGTGTATTCCAATCTTAGGCTTTTCTCATTTATTTTTAGCTTGGATTTCATGATTTTCTCAAATTATCCATGCATTTAGAGTTTGCATAAAATGTATCACCTTGTTATATCATATGTTTTGGATTGCATTTTATTTATATTCATGTATACTAACCTTGTAGCTGAACCTCTGGGTATTTGCTTTCATTATCTTGTCTATTGTACATTTTGTGTACTGACCCTTGCGTTGTAGCCAAAGGCTTTGAGTATGCCTTTCCGAAACCTTACCTTTTTGTAGTAGTAGTAGTATTTCTATTTTTTAGCATGTGTTATATAGTTTAGCCAAGTAATAGGGAGACCGGTTTTGATCGGGTGGACTAGAGTTCATGACACCTTCCTCGGACCGTAACATTGACCTGTTCTAAAACTGATGGCTCGAGCACTACCCATAAGACAATCATGGAATTAACTTTGACCCATATTAGTTTGTAACTCTGATTTTGATTCAGCTCCTCCTCTCTCGAAAGAGGTGAGGTGCACATAATGCGTTCGCTATTGTCCCATTATCCTCACAGGGGATAGACCCTAGATACTTTATGCAAGGTGAGATATTTTATGGGAGAGAGTTCTCTAAAGATGAAGAAAGATCCCTAAAAGGAGGAAATTTGCAAGAGAAGGGATTGTTCAGTAGGGGAGATGTGATGCAGAGAACAGGTACATTCTGTGTGTGTTACCCTGTACCTAATATGCATGGACTGTGTTCTATAATTTGTGTGTGTATGTTACCAACAATTTCAAAGGTGGAGATCGTTCAGCAATGTGGCGGGGCTGTGGTGTTGTTCATTGTTGTCAACATGGCCTACATAATCTCAAGGTAATAGGTGATTAGTTGGAATAGAAGAAATGCTCTTTAGGAAGAAGTCCAACTTTCAAAAATTTGGAGAAGTACAACGACTGCCCAAATTTGATGTAGATGCACATAATTCAGCGTTTCATGAAACATCTTTGACATAGACATTATGGTAGTCAACACACCATCATTGTCGAGTGGAGTATGTTGAGGCTGTGTTTGGAAACGTTTCTGGAAGTTTCATCTGAAAATCACAATTTTTTCATCTGTGTTAGACAACCGTTTTTTGCCTCTAAAATGGTGTTTGATAAACTGTTTCAGAAATTATTTCAGAACTGAAAAAACATCAACTGAGGCGGTTGGTAAAACTTGTTCTGAATCAATTACCACAAAATGCTGCTAATTACCAAATTTGCATAAATTTAACATGTGTTTGCCACTATTACACTTGGCCACCAAAATTAGTGACAAATAAAATTTCACTTCAACAAAGAGGTTTAAAAAATATCGTACATGTAAGAAACAAGGAAAGTTCGAAATTCTCAAATAAACGTCAAAATGCATGTTTTCTTGTTCATGTATGTCATCATTCTTCATTTTTATTCAAGTTTAATTTGTTGATTGCATTGAAAACATCTCTCAACATCTTTGTACGATCCTTTGACCCTTTAATTGCACATTCCAGATATCTTTTCATATAATTGTGTGAAGTAGAAAGTAATGTAGATGTTGATGTTTCCGAGCATCGGGACGAAGGTGGAGTATGCGGTATAGAAGAAATATGTGTTTCCTCTTTTCTAAATTCAAACATACCACATCCACGGTTGTTAGGTTTTGTGACAATTAAATATGGTTGATATAAAACTAGTTACAAATGGAGTTAATATTACCCCAGTTGATTGAGGACAAGACGAAAAATACCGTCATTTATTTGGATCTTTTGTTGTAGTTCATATTTTGCATTAGCCTCTTTCACATCTACACAATTGCAGTTGGTCTACCCACATGAAAAAGTGACATGTCCCTTCACATTTGAAATAGTCCTTTCCAATATTATCTCTTGATTTTGTTGTACATATCATACAAATTTTCCTGCATATTTCACAATTTGCTATTGCACGTGGAGACACATTTGAAGTCATCGGTATATATTGTTTATATTGGAATAGGTTATACCATATTAAAATATAAGAAATGTCTCAAATATGATTATCAAGTCATGAATTTGTAATTATAAAAAACAAGCATCATAAGAAAATTAAATGAAATTGTACCTTAGTAGTTTGTGTTTTTAACCCAACCAAATTAACATATTGTTGTAAAATGTATCTATGGCTAAAAAAAAAAAAAAAAAAAAAAATCAATTCTTTACTATTGTGGCATCCCGTCTTGTCTAGCCATTGCATTTGTGATTCTTATGCTAGAGACATTCATCTCTTTAACCCGATCACGTTGACCTGTTTGTGATGTAAAAGGGGCATAGCCTTCATGTGGGGGATTTAATCCATCACTTGCTTCTTCATCATCTGCTCTAAGTCTCATGAATTCTTAATCTGTAATATTTTCATCTTTAATGAAGTTATGAAGAGCAAAACATGCAATTAATATTGAGGCTTAGTGCCTCAAAGAGTAAGAATGCATTTGCCTTAATAGTTTGAATTTGTTTTTTCAAAACCCCAATGGTGCATTCAATGGCATTCCAAAGAGATGAATGTTTGTAGTTGAATAATTCTTTCGTTGTTCTTAGAGATCTTCTGGCCCATTTGTTATTAGGTAGATGGTACCTCTCACACCTGAATGGTGTCAAATATCTGGTATGACTTGCATACCTAGAATCGACAACATAATGCTTCCCTACAAGCGAAAGTTTATAAATTATTAAATATATTATCTAATTACCTAATATACTATGAAAATTTTGAAAAAAAAAAAAGTCAAATATACTTGTAGGTGGATGTGGGAAACTCAATTTTGGATTGTTCCTTGCATATTCAAGTATTCGGCAAACATTCGGACTATCTTCCCATCATGCATACACATGTGAATCGCATATCAAATGAATACAGGTCTTTGACAAATGTTTTAATCCGGTCAAATTTAAACTTTGTGATAGGTCTCACGCCGGATGTCGTTAGAAGCAACACTTTCTAGATTGTGACAGTCTACTGTCCTAAAGGAAGGGATGACCCTATTTGCCAATGCATCTCTTGCCTGACACATTTGAAAGGATTCAAACCTTCCAAGCCTAAGTGATAAGATATCTAGCACCTCCCCACTTGAATCCCCTCATATAGTAGAATTGACAAGAAAGACCTTGCACACATCCCTAAGGCAATCGCCTAGTGATTGGCCAAAGTTGAACAAAAGGCTATCAACATAGCATTGGAATGACCACTGAAAATAACACATGAATATGGTGACCTCAATTTGGTGATGTTCGTTGTATTGAAATGGCTTTGATGCCTGTGGGTCCCACTGCACGAGTCATGGCCAGCTCTAACCAACATCCCAAACTACATTACACCTTTTCCTATGACTTTCACACCCTGTGAGCCTAAAATGGTGGGCCCGCATGACCCGATCAGAGACTTAACTTGTTTCGGTCCTGAATAGGTGCCTAGGAAAACAGGCCCTAAGGCCATATCTTACATTTATATCATTTCTCACTTGAAACCAATGCAGGAGAGGGAGAGAAAAGAGGAAAAGGAGAAGCAGAAGGAAGGGGAAGCTCTCGGCTACGCGTGTGGTTGCCAGTTGCCACTGAAGGTAGGCGCTACCTTCCCAAACCCTCTTCTCAGTCATTTTTGGTCTTTGCTTTTTGGGCAAACCATGCATTCGTCAGGTTTGATGAGTAGGCCTCAACCTCGGTGCTTTTCGATAGTCAGGTTGGTGTGCACTGCACACCCCCTCCCCGTGTTTCCCAAGCTCAAACCAAGCTACCCCAGCTCCAGTGACAATTTGGCCAAATAGGGAGGTTAGAGTTTTAGCTGTTTCTTTACTGTATCTCCCAAATGACTGGGTGGAAACATATCTAGTTCAACTTAAATGAGAGGTGCAAAGACCCCCCCAAAATCTCTACGGAACAAATCCCGACAATCAGGCCCGAGCTAGCGAAGCCCCAAAAGGTTGTTGAATTTCTAGATTCGCCACCGGAAGGATAGGGTGAATCCGCTGACCCAAATCCGGTGAACACAAAGCCCTTAACTAGCCCCTGCCTAGGTCACTGGATTCACACAGGGTCAATCCGGTGACATGAACCCTGGATCCGATGACCTAAATCCGGTGACATGCTTGAACTGTGCATTTTGATTGTTCTGATACTTTTTGGGGTAGACCTTGTGGATCCTCCCTATAATGCCCATTTACCCTTTTACCTAGGATATGGATGATCACAAATCGGTGAGGCCTAGCAGGGTTTGACTCGGGTATCCATCTTGGGAATTTTCACCCGTTCGGTCTACAGACGAGGTGAGTGGTGGTATGATTTTATTTTGGACTGTTTTAACATTATAAAACTATATGCATGCCAGAGCAATCATGTGTAGATAATTTCAACAGCTTGAATGATTTATATGAATTGTATAAAATGTTGAACTATACTTGAACTGTATAACATGTGTTATTATATTTGATTTGTATATGTGTTTTGAATTGTGTTATGGGATCCGGTGTGGTCGAGGTGGTTTCGGTAGCGTGATTGCTATGTGGATGATTACATCATGCATTGGTGTGCATTAGAGTTAGTAATGGTTGTGGATGCACTTTGTGGCCGATGGTAATTCTGGTATCATATACGCTATGGCCATCATTGGATATGGGTGCAGTGTTACCGACGGTAAATTTCGGTATTGCATATCCATACTAAACTGTTTGTATGCTAGATAGACTTGGATATGGATGCAATATGGCCGATGATGATTCCAGTATTGTATTCCATACTACTTGTATCTTTATGCAAAGCATATGGCATATCATGGTTAGATCACATTCCTTATGCTACGATCCCTTGCTAACAAGGGGTAAGGTGTTGGATAACCCAACCGTGGTATGCTCAATGAACCCTTTCGGAATGCCACTTCTACGGTACGTTGTGATTGTTGTTGGAGGCAAAAACTAGTCCGAGGTGGCCGATGGTAATTTGGTGTCGTGACTGCCAAGAGGAGGTTATCAAGGTTTTGTTGGGTGACCCATGGTCGCATTCTGGGATCGACAGGCTCTCATTCATGACTAGGTTCTATATAGTTGGGTGACTGATGTGCGATTTCCAGGACCAAGGATACAACCTAATACGTCATAGTTGGATGAACTTGTCTTAGTTGTATATTAGGTGGTTTAAAGTAAGATCAACTGCATCATTCTTGCATCATGAACTTGGCTGCGTTTGGTAGTCATTCAATTCCAGAAATGATGTTTCATATCAAAAATAGAATTTTCAGTTTTCTGTGTCAAAATTCCATTTTAAAATA
The DNA here is from genome assembly GCF_013358625.1 of Macadamia integrifolia. Taxonomy (NCBI): domain Eukaryota; kingdom Viridiplantae; phylum Streptophyta; class Magnoliopsida; order Proteales; family Proteaceae; genus Macadamia; species Macadamia integrifolia. The sequence continues at coordinate 71,030 of NW_024870480.1, forward strand.
AAAAATTGGTGTTTGGTGAACCTATTTTAGTAACGATAAACCTAGTTGTTCATTTTTTTGTATTTGGAACGAAACTGAAATGACAGAACAAGGTTTTTTTGTTCCATCATTTTATGTTTCTAGAGTTTTTTTCCCTTTTCATTCCAAAAAAACGAAAAAAACACCAAGTTGACACCAAATGCTTTATTCCGTTTTTTTGTTCCCATAGAATGGAAAAAATGTCAGAAACGTTTTTCTGGATGACTACCAAATGCAGCCTATGTGTATGTGCTTGCATGAACCCCATCCCTCACTGAGTTAGTTGGATCTCATACCACGTGCTTGTAGCTTTTTAGACGATGAAGCAGGTGATGTCGTGCCACTATGCACTGACACTTCTTCCTTTATGGTTGAGTACGGTGGTGACTGGTAGACACCAGAACCCGAGGAGCACAATTCAGATTGTGCTTGTGATAACTGTGCATATGCCGCACCTTGAGCCGAGTGATGGTCTGTCGTCATATTTGATATTGTAATTTTGGATGGTATACATTTTGGGTTATTATATGCATGTTTTGACAGATGTGTAAAGAATTACTTGTGTTATATAATATATTAACATTAGTTGTTCACCTAACAAATTATGTTATTCTACTGCAATGATTTAGTTGTAAGTACTATTGTGATTGTGACAGTTAAGGTATTGCTATCAGAGATATTGATAGAGATATAAGACGGGTAAACATCTTATTCATACTGCAGGTATCCTAGCGGGAGTGGGGTGTGACACTTAATCTTCTCTAGAAATTATCGCATGGATGTGAGTACCATCTATGGTGCCAAAACAAGTTCTATGACATATGCACAAGGAAATAGTAAAAAAAAGTCAATTTGCAAGTATATAAATAATAAAAAAGCATATATTTAAATTGTTATATTGTGCCCTAATCCGATCAAATTTGAACTTTTCCATTAGGTCTCACGCTGGATGTCGTCAGCACTAATGACTTCTAGATTGTGGCAATCTACTGTCACAAAGGAAGGGATAACCCTATTTGCCAATGCATTTCTTACCTGGAGCAATGGAAGGGATTCAAAACTTCCAAGCCCATGCGGTGAGTGACCTAGCACCTCCCCACTTGAATCCCCTCACGTATTATAATTTTTCGGAAAGACCTTCCACACATCCCTAGGGAACCCTCTAATGATTGGCAAAAGGTGGACAAAAGGGTGGAGAGTAAATCATTGGGAGGGCCACCGGAAATAGCCCACCGGTAGGACTACCTCCATCTAGTGACCTTTCAGTGACTCCTTCTTATACTTAAATGGCTCAAATGCCCGTGGGACCCGCTACGCGTGTTGTGCCCAACTCCAACCATCCTCCCACACTACATAACATAGTTTCCTCGACTTACACACCTCGTGAGTTCGAGGTGGTGGGTCTACATGACCCAACCATCAACTTAAGCCAGTTTGTCCTGAGCAAGTGCATAGGCAAGCAGTCCTGAGGCCACTCACTATATAAGGGAGAAATGAGCTGCTCATTTCTCACCTGGACACAAGGTTGGAGAGGCAGAGAAAAGAGGGAAAAGAGAAGGAGAAGAAGGAGAAGAAGAGGAGAGGAGCTCCCAACTACTACGAGTGTTATCGGTTACCACCGAAGGTAAGTGTGTACCTTCCCCAACCCTAGTTCCTTCCCATTTCTAGTTTTGGGTTGTCGGTAAATCATGGATTAACTGGGTTTGAGGGGTACGCCTTGATCCCAGTGCCTTCTGGCAATCGAGGTGATGTGCATTTAACCCCCGCATGTTTTTGGAGCTCAAAGTGAGCTACCTGAGCCATTTTGACCTAATAGGGAGGTTAGGGTTTTGGTCGTTAGTTTGTGGATCTCCCAAATGGCTCAGTGGAAATGCAGATAGTTTGGCCAAATGGAAAGGTGGGAAGACCCCCCACAATCTCCATAGAACAATTCCTGACGATCGGGCCCTAAGCAAGCAAACCCCTAGTAAGTTGTTGAAATTCTGAGTAGGTCACCGGCAGTAGCCCACCGAGACTGTCCTTTCGGTGACCTATTTTTGGTGACATTTTGAGGCTTTAATTAGCCTCTGTCTAGGCCACCGGCTGGACACAATGTCCATTCAGTGACCTACTGCTAGTGAGGTTTCTAAAGTGTCAATTTTGATAATTTTGACACTTTTGGGGAGAAACCCTGTGGGAACCCCATGGATGTTTTTGATAGGTGTTAACGCCCATTTACTCTTGTACCTAGGATAGAGACAATCACAATTCGGTGAAGCCTAGTGGGATTCGAATCGGGTATCCAACATGGGAATTTTCACCCGTCCATTCGATAAACGAGCTGAGTGGTGATTTGACTTTCTATTGGAGTGTTTTAACATTATAGAACTACGTGCATTCCATAACAATCATGATTAATTAATTCAATTACTTGTATGATATTTTTGAATTGTGTAACATGTTTCATTGAATTTGAACTGTATATGTGATTTTGACTATGTGACGGGATCTGGTGTGGCCGAGGTAGATTTTGGTATCATGATCATTGTGTGGATGATTACATCATACATTGGGTGCATATTAGATTTAGCTATGGTTATGGATGCATGGTGGCCAATAGTAATTCTGATACTACATATGCCATGACCATACTTGGAAATGGATGCGTGGTGTGACCAATGGTAATTTTTGTTTTGCGTATACTAAACTGTATATATGCTAGATAGGCTTGGATATAGATGCGATGTGGCCGATGGTGATTCTGGTATCGTATTCCATACTACATATATTTTTATGGAATTATATAGCATATTGTGGTTAGGTTTCATTCCATGTACTATGATCACATGCCAACAGGAGTAAAGTGTTGGATAACCCAATTGTGGTGTGTATGATGAACCCTTCTAGAATGCCACTTCTACGGTATGATGTGATTATTGTCGGAGAAAAAAACTAGTTCGACATGACCAATGGTAATTCTGGTGTTGTGACCATTAGGAGGGGGTTATCAAGTGTTTGCTGGGTGATTAATGATCGCATTTTGGGTCTGACAGGCTCCTAATCATGACTCAGGTTTGTATTGCTAGGTGACAGATGTGCGATTTTCAGAACCAAAGATACAACCTAATGCATCATAGTATCATAAAATTAGTTGTATGTTATGTGGTTAGAGTAAAATTAATTGTGTCGTTCTTTATCAGAGCCTATATGTGTGTGCTTTCATGAACCCCATCCCTCACTCAGCTAGTTGGAGCTTGCACCGCGTGCATGTTGCTTTTTAGATGATGATGCAGGTTTCATCGTGCCATTGGGTAGCAACACATCCTCTTTGATGGCTAAGTATGTGGCGACTGGTGGACAACAGAGCCTGAGGAACATGAGTCTGATTGTGCTTGTGATACCTGTGCATATGCCGCACTTTGAGCCAAAAGCGGGGCTATCATCTTCTTTGATGCCGTATTTTTGTATGATATATTTTGTGATTTTTTATATTTATGTCTTAGTAAATGTGGAAAAGAATACTCGTGTTATGTAATATATTTAATAGTAGTTGTTTCCCAACAGATTTATGTAATTCCTCTTATATTGTACTCTGATTCTACCACAATGATTTTAGATGGTTCAGTTTGTATTGTGATTGTGATGGTTAATGTACTGCTAGCAAAGATCCTAGTAGAGATATAAGACGGGTAAAGTCTTATTCACACCGTTGGTATCCTAGCAGGAGTGGGGTGTGACAACTTGGTATCGAAGCACGATGCTTTGCCTTAACTCACAATTTAACTGAAACCTTAGGATATTACAGATTATGATGAAATTTATAACTTTAAACCAACAATTAATAGTGCACAACTAGGGGACAAACATAGGTGTAAAAGCCATTTCATTGATAATGAACTTGAAATCATATGCCTTTACATCAATTTTCTTCAAACATAAAATAACTAAAAGCAAGAAATCATAACTAAACTCCACAAATCCTAACTAAACTCCACAAGAAATGCATAACTGGCAAGAAAGTAGAACTAGAAGAGAAGCGTGCAGAAGTAAAACCTAGAACATCATGTCTAGAATTCAAAGCCTACTATGTAGGAAAGCAAAGAAAGGGAAATCCTAAGGCTAAACGGGGCATCTTGGTGCCACTACTCCTGAGGTGATGGTAGCGGTACTAGTGGTGTTGTCTACGCCGAAGGCATCCCAAAGAACACGACCATTTGCCTCATCTACCTCTCGAGGGACATGACACAATCATTCAGGTTGCAATACCTATGGTTTATGCTTTCGAGCCAGCTGTCCACCCTCTTGTAGATGTTATTCATGGCATCTAGATGACTAACCACGTCACTCCACCCATACTCCTGTGGCCTTTGAGAAGAGGAGGCCATGAATGTTCCCATCGATGATGGTGGTGATGGTGGAAAGGTCCCAGGAGAGTTTGAATGACATCATCCTGACCGAGTACATCCTCGAGGTTCCCTTCAACATCCGTGGGCTGCTGATGCATCTGTGGCTACCCATACTGCTACTGCTGCTCTGGCTCAACCTCCTCGTCTTCATCTTCCTCAGAGGCCTCATTGGTGTTGATGCTCATCTTTCTGAGGTATTCATGATTGAATTTCAATACATTTACCCCTATAGCCTCCTCCTCCTCATATTTCACCTCGAAGTGGTTGAACACCGATGTCAGCAGCTTACTGTAGCACATATTCCTAGCCCGACGATCCTCAACCTTATTTACCATATTGCACATAAGGATATAGGGAAGGTAGAGTTGGTTCCCTATGTAGATGTAGTATGTCACGTAAGCCTGCAGGATAGAGACCTGTTGTAGTGATCGTCCATGGGAGGATGTTCAGCTGCACAATCCTACTAATGACTTTTGGGTTAGCACGGTAGTTTGTGGAGCAAGACCACTTAAAACCCTCCCTAGTCAACAGTTGGTCCATCTCCATTTGGATGTCCAGGTTTTGGAAGTCAGTCGATGCAATCCTTGGAGCACAGAAAGCAATCTCCCCTACATTGGGCACCCTTAGAAAATAGGCCAATTCTGCCATGTTGAAGGAGATATCGATCTCCTTCATTATAGAAGTAATGAGGAACTCTTCCTTGTTAGGGATATGCCCACACTCCTATAATTGGTTTTGATGATAACAAACATATGAAAGTATTTCATAATTTGGATTCAAGTATTGTTTTGTAGAGATTTCATATCAAAGAAATTTGATGAATGAAAGGAAGAAATGAAGATCAACATCATCAAAAGGGAAAAATAGAAACCAAGAAGTAAAGAAGCAAAGCTCAAAAGAGAGAGGGAGTCTGAAGCCTCCAAAGCTTAAAGAAAGTACATAAAAATATTAAGATCTTAGACTTTCAAGACTTGAAGTTATTCTAAACATTAAGCAATACACGAAGAATACCGAGGACCATTTGCAAGATGTTTGATAGAAGCCTTGAAGATCTTAGCTCAATGTAATAGTGCATACACTATACACAAGCACTACACTACATCTCATAAGCATGCATTACATATTGCATCCTTTAGTTCATATTAATTTAGAATCATATTAGGAAGTACTTATGACGAAAGGTCAAGACCTAAAACTGGTTAGGAACATGCTAGGTATATCATATCTTAAGAATTTGTTGAGAAAACATCAATGACCCTATTTAAGGGCATTTTGGATAACCATAAGATTGGTATTAGAGGATGGTCTCTTCAACAATGTTGTAGATATTCAAGTTACGAATCCAAAAAATATGGAATCAGGGTAATCCGAAGTCAGACAAGAAAGTTATGGTCGGAATACTGATATAAGGTTAGTTTTCCACCATGCCTATCAAAAGTTGGGAGTGACCAAACCTACTGGCGGTCGATTGGTTGAAGCCTCGGTCAACGGTGCCTTGCCAATGGCTAGTTTTTGTCAAGGGACCTTTTTGGAGGTCAACCGGCTCCTATGGTGGGTAGACCCAAAAAGTGACCATTTGAGTGAGATTTCTTATGTAACACCCTAAATTTTGAATCCACTCAATCCCAGAGATGGAATTTGACTAGGAACAAGGGAAATGCTGAATTTTGGGATTATGGACCCCATGTATATAGCCATACAGCTATGTAGGGAAGAAATAGGTAAGAAGAGAGCCAGGTATGAAGGGTGAAATGGTCTAAGGGTGTGGGAAGGCCCCACAAGTGATGGACTATCCTAAGCAGAGGGTTGGATAGCTGAGAAGCCAAAATAAGGGCAACCAGTGGGTTGCCATTTAACCAACCGGCCAGTTGGTTGCAGTGGCAGAATGCCTAGAAATGAGATTTTCCCCTGTGGCCCCCACTACCTTGCAGGGTAATTCCACCCATTTCTACCATGAATAGGGGCGTGTTTAAGGGTTCTAATGCATTGAATTGCATGTCAAACCTTAGAACCTATGATTAGTTATTTAATTTTAAAGATGTAGAGAAAATGGATTTTTATTTAAGTGCAATACCAAATAGACCCTAAAGCCTATTTTGGTCTTTAAAAGGGGGCAGAGGCCCGCTGCTGCTCTTTTCTCTACTTCCTCATATGAAGGGAAACAGAGATGGGGAAAGAGAGAAGAAAACAAAGAGGAAGGAAGGAGAGAGAGAGAGAGAGAGAGAGAGAGAGTGCCGTAGCTCCTCTCTACTATTGGTGCTGCTACTACTGTTGCTATACCTGCACACCACGTCCTGCCAATAATTGGAAGGAGCTACCAAAGATGCTACCACAATTGGAGAAGGAATCCAAAACTGGAAAGCTGCATGTGGTTACCTACACACCCCAAGAACCCTAGGAAGGTAAAATACCCTAACCCAACTCAGTGAATTGACCTAAGGTAGGAATCGGCCAGGGTTAATGTTAGTTTAAAGGTGAAATTGGGTGAGGGAATTTACTTGTGGGAATCCAGTATAGCCTCCCACAGCAAATGCCCCAATTTCCGAACCCCAATCGAAACCCAATGGACTGCAGGGTTGTCTCATAGGGCTTTTCTTAATTGGACTAAATTAATAACAATTGGTGGTGGGATTTGCCCCCACTTAGTTACAATTTTTCCCAGGGACAGACAAAAAAATTTAGTTGATACACCCAGGGAGCAAATTCTATGAACTAAGACCTAATTGGCCCAATGAAATGCCTCAGAGACCCAAACTAAAATTGGGAATTGGTTCATAAGGTGTAGAAAATTAAAATATAATGTGTAGGATGCAAATTTGGTGCAGGAACTACTCGACACAACTCTGCCAAAGAGGAGGTAGGGTCTTGGGCTGAAAATAGCCTATTCTACCAGGGGAACCGGCTAGTCGATTTGGTCCTGATAGAATAGTATTGTTAGGGTTAAGTAGTTGTTGGATACCCAGTGGATTGTGTATAGGTGACCCGACTTGCCCGGTAATGACTGTATGATATAAGGGTATGGTTCATGACCCAAATAAGAAAAGAGAATGCTATGTGGGAAGTTGGGTTGTGAAATGTCAATATTGACCCTACCTATGCTTGGAAACCTCATCCGAGTGTACTTATGAGCCAAAGGCAACACGGACATATCTAGTTAGATAATTAGTGACTTAATACTTCTAGGTTTGTTCCAGTAGTCCAAGGATGGGCTCAATGACTATGTGGGTTGGGTAGATAACCTACACAGACATTAGAAGCTAGACTGATACTAGCTTGGTCAGTTGGAGAGGAACACTGACTTGAGGTCAGTGTGCTCCTTATCAGCTAAATATGGATTCCGGTATGGGAATTCAAGTGAGATCTGGAAAGCAAGATTACTAAATGATTATTAAAAATAAAAATTTAACTTGATGTGAGTTGGTTAATTAGGAACCTGAAATGTACCCAGTAAGGATGCGTGTGATCGAGAATTCAGCAAAAGAACACCAGATTTGGAAAATCAAGTGAGTGGGTGTTTGATTATTTTATGGAGTGCTTTGATATTTTTAGTTATGTGTGTCATGTGGAATGTGATGAATACGATGTTATGGATTTAATTTATATAAAATTATATATTTCGCATGTTGCATGATTTTACCGACTTGGATGTGATCAAGGTTTTATGGATGGATAGTGTGTTAGTTGTGTGGTGATGGATGTAATATTGACGGTCTGAGGCACGATGTGGCTGAGGTTCTTTCCGGTATCGTGGGCTCAGAGGTTAGTTTTACAATTATGAATATAGGTGTGTGTAATAATGCTATGATGCTAAGGATGCATGTAGATGCATATGATTAGGATCACATCCCAGTGCTATAAACCCTTGCCAATAGGGTGTAAGGTATTGGCTAATCCCACTTGGTGGTAGGTCCTGAAAAACTACTACGCCTAGATACGATGTATTATATCTTGATAGGGCATAGCATGGTACGACGCACTGTACACATGACTGTTGGAGATCATAGGCAACTGATGATGATGTGAGATTTCTGGACCATCACTGTCAGGGGTTATTATTTAGGAATTGGCTGGGGGACCGAGATTCTTTCTAGGACTAGCTGAGTCCTGCTTGCAGCTAGCTTGTATCTCCGAGGCCCAACGTACTGGGAAGGAGATACCACCTATGCTGCTTATAGCACTTATACCCATACGTATTGAGACTTAGTAATTATAATGGATAATTATAATTAAATGAATCATGTGGCTATCCATTTGTGATATTATTGAGAGAGTAATAGCATCATAATGTTGTGTGTGCTTGCTTGCTCACCCCTCACTGGGCTTGTGAAACTCACCCCATGTTGATATATTCTTTTTAGGTTATGGAGCTCGAGTTAGGATAGATGGAGATTCAACATAGTTGTGAGGCAGTGTCAAGGGGACACATCATAGCTGGATGGAGATCTACTTGCTAATGTGGAATTTCTTATATATATAATGGTTGTAAATAATTTATTGATTTATCATTGTTACTTTCTAACATGTGGAAATGTGATTTATAGGCTTGTATTATTGACCATCACTGTAGCCGATCACCACACATATATGCTTCCTATGGACTTTTATATGCGTACTCTGATTTAGATTGATGTTCTCAAGTGATTGGTTGGCTATCACACTGCATCTGTGATCTTGGGTATAGGTAGGTTGATTGGGTTGGAAATCCAATGCCGTATACCTTAGCCATATATGAGGCAGGGTGTGACATCTTGTCTATTTTTCATCCCTAATCTTGCCTCGATTTGCATGCAGAACAAAAAAAAAAAAAAATCGAAAATACAAAAGAAATCCATAAAAAATTTCCAACCCTTAGGAAGCCTTGGAAAGCTCAAAATAGTCCTGTATCCTCAAGATTCTCTAAGATTCATTTAGATTCCCTCTAGGTTCTCGGAACTCTACCAAGATTCCAAAAAAAAATGCCTAGAAATTCCCAAAAATTCTCCAAAGCTGTGAAAGGTCATAATATGGTTAGATTCTCCAAAAAAGGAGAGTAGACGGTCAATACCACTTGCGCCTGAGTTGAGGGACATTCACTGAAGTTTGTGTCCGCAACAATTGGGGTCCACCCCTTTCGACCCGAACTAGGGTTGGAATATAGGTATAACCTCTCAACTCACTATGCAAAATGTGGACTTCTAATTCATATGTGCTAATGTACATAGTAGCATAGTAATAACTTTGCAATGCGTGCGATATAAGATTAATTAGGGGAGAATGTTTGTTTTGAAGCATCTAATAGGAAGACTGGTCAAACCAGGTGGAGTGGGTGTCTAACACCTTCCAACTCCATAAGCTGACACTTATCCTCATCTATGGACCAGATCAATTTTTGGGCCCTTTCCTTATGAATTGGGCCCACCCATTGGGTCATAAGCCCTAACCTTGGGTGGTGACTCCAAATATTATGTTTCCCAATCCCCAGCATTTGCCATCACCTTCTCCATCCCTTTTAGTAAAACCTGTAAGGGAAAGATGTTGTAACACCCTAAAACTAGAAGCAGCTTAACTCAGTGTCAAGACCTAGTTGGCACTAGAGTAATAGACTGACCTACTGTGGACCCCCTTGTACAGTAGAAGGGAGAAGAATTTGGCAGACTCACTAGTCAAATGAGGGGTATAGAGTGGCAAAAAAATGGGGGAATTAGTTTCATATTGGGTGGACTCAAAGGCTTGGATGATAGGGCTACTGGAGGACCAAAAAATGAGGTCTCCAGTAGGCTACCTAGCTGCCAACTGGCCAGTAAGTGGGACTGGCAGAATATAGAAAATTGTGTTTTCTCCTTTGTGGGCCCACTTCTCTGGAGCATTGTTCCTCACACTCACACCATGTATAGGAGCCTATTTAAGGATTGTAACCCATATTTTACATCAATGGGCAGTGGGGCCTACATGGGGTTAAGAGATTTTAAAGTGTTGAATTAATTTAAGTTATTTTAAGGGATACAACCGAACAGACCCTAAGGTCCATTTGGCTGGACCCTATATAAGAGGGACTTAGCCACTTTCTCCTCATTTCTGCCCTATAAAACTGTAGGCAGAAGAGAAGGGAAAGAAAGAAGAAAGAAAATAAGAAGAAGAAGGGAATGGCTGCAACTAGGCTATTGTTGCCCCAGCTGCTGCCAGGGAGTTATAGCCAAGCCCTGGAGCTATTGCAGCCCTCCTCACCTACTACCAGAGATGAATCCTAAGCTGCCCAGATTGTTGTCATTGCTGGAAGGAGACTCTAAGCTGGACAACTGCACTTGCAACCCCTGAGAACTGAAAGAAGGTAAATTCCCCTGACGTATCCTATGAATTTAGTAGGAGTAGAATTCCTCTAGAGGGTTAGGGTTAGTGTAGGGTTCAGTTGGAAGTAGGCAATTAGCTATGGGAACTCGATTCAACTCCCTACAACTGAATCCCTAATTTTGGGACCCAAACTGAGACCCAATTGGTTATACAACTATCCCTGTAACCCTAAAACATAGGGATTTTACCAATTGGGCAAAAGTGGTTGAAATTGGAGGTGGGATAAAGTCCCACATGTCCTCAATTCTGTCCGAGAATGGGAAGAAAAATTAATTGGGTCACCCAGGTACAAAAATTGGGAAATTGGGACCCAATTGACCCAATTGACCTTGTGCCCCGTCAAAGAACCCAAATTGGTGTTGGCAAGAGTTCCATAAATTTTAATTAACCCAATTAAACTTATATGGGTGGTGAATTGAGTGGGATAGGTCCCTATTTGCTCAATCAAATAGGAATCCCAGTTGATTCCCAAGAAACCCTACTGGAAATAGTTGACCTGTATTAGGGCTTGGGTGAATTTGATTGTAATTGACCAAGTTGGTAACCCACCCATGTTTGACATCATGAAAGGACCATGAAGGAAGAAATTAGAAGCTCGGAACTAAAGGAATCTACCCAGCAAATTCTGTCTAGAGAAGGGAAAAATTCTGCTATTAACAGACCATGTCTGGTCAGCTGGTCCGACCATCTGATAGGTCCAGGCATACCTGCTGAAAGGGGTTCAAAAATTATGCTAAATTTCCCTAGTGATGTGTGGTTCTTGCTGCCTCGAAATACGTATCGGGCATGAAATAGATTTGATTGGCCCAAGAAAGGGGAAATAACTTGAATAGGAAAGAATGAAGTATGAGAGTATCTGTGTGAATCATGGCAGTGTGGAACCTTGTTCAGTTAGTCAGAAGGTTGCAAAAACTACGGACCACCTTAGCATGTATCGAAAAAATAATTTACAGTATCTTGGTATCTTGGTCCCCTTAGGTAAGTAAAGGGCTCATAGTTACATAGGTTAGGTTAGAAATCTACACATATATTGGGAAGATGAATTGGGCAACTATGTCAGTCACTTGGGAAAGATACTGATCTGGGAACAATACCACTGCCCGACAGCTGGATTGGATTCTGGTGAAGGAATTCAATGAGATTTTGGATATGGGGCTATCCTGAGATAGTAAATAGTGGAACTAAATTTAAATATTAAATTGTTAGAATTAGGAACTAAGATACTTAGCGAGGATATCCGATGACGAGAATTCAGCGAAAGAACATCAGATTCGGGTATCAAGATGAGTGGGTTGTCTGTCATATTTTGTGGAGTGTTTCTATAGTTTTATTTCTGCATGTTCATGTATAATTTGTTGAGAATTCTTATTTTGGGATGTATTTGTATAAATTATATATATTGCACATGTGGCATGGTTTTATCGAGGTTGATGTGATTGTGGTTTTGTGGATGCGTAGTTATATAGTTGAGTGGTAATGGTTGTAACATTGATAGTCTATGACATGGTGTTGCTGATGGAGGATTCCAGTATCGTAGGCTCAGAGGTCAATATTACAGTTATGGCCACATATGTATGATTGGATGAGATGGATTGCTATGGATGCATTTATATTGCATATAGTTTAGATCACATCTTAGTGCTATAACCCCTTGCCAATAGGGTATAAGGTATTGGCTAATCCCACTCGGTGCTAAATCTTCGAGGAATACTACGCCCGAATATGACGTACTGTTTCCTATGAGGGCATAGCATGGTACGGTGTACTGTACACATGGCTATCAGACAGCATGGGAGATTGATGACAGTGGGGATTTACAGACTATTACTCTATTTAGGGGTTGGCTGGAGGACCGAGGTATTTCTGGGACTGGCTGACTCCTACTTGCAATTTGCTTGTATCCTTGGAGCTGGAAGTACTGGGAAATGGGATACCACCTACATTCTTATGGTACTTATACCCACATATTGAGACCTAGTAATTAGAATGGATTTAATATAAATAAATGGATCATGTGATTATGCATGTGTGGCATCCTACTATGGTTACTCTTGTGAGCATGTGATTAGCATCATGATTGGATGTGTGTGCTTGCCTGCTCACTTGTCACTGAGTTTGTGAAGCTCACCCCATGAGGATTTATGTTCTTAGATGTTGGAACCGGAGCTTAGATAGACAGATCATGATCAGTGATGGTTGTGAGGCCATTTCTGTGAGACACATCATAGAAGAAAGAGATTTTCCTTTTGATATTCTATTTACTATAAATATGTTTGTAAAATTTATTTACTTATGTAACATGTGGGAATAAATTTATGTCAGGCTTGTATTATTATATATCACTATAGACCTGATCACCATGTGCTATGTTATATTATGGATTTTATATCTGTACTCTGATTTATAGTAGTTGATTTTATGAATTTGTGAGGGTAGTAGACTGTATCTGTGATCTTGATAGAGGTAGGAAAAATGGGTTGAGAATCCAATGCCGCATACCTTGGTCAATATTTGAGGCAGGGTGTGACAAAATGGAATCAGAGTGCGTTGCTCTCTTCTAACCTTACAAATTACCAAATTGTAAGTCTGGTGGTGATCAATTAGGAAAATAAACTAAAAATTTCAAGATAAATACATAAGCCATAGTGACAAATAAGAGACAAGTGTAGGTGCAAAAGCTGAAAACAAGTCATGACACGTAAATAAAGATTATAATCTATTACATTAGAACCTCATACGTCATTTGAGCAAGAAACATAAGATAGAGAGGAGGGAGAAAAGTTTTAAAAAATAAAAAAAACCACTACATTGGATATAAACATAACATTAAGTATATCAACATAGGAAATAAAGCTAAACAAGTAACACTGATTTAAGTCAGTCAAAAGAAAAAAGTCTAGTAAGTAGTCATCTGAAGCTAAGGCTCCTCTACCGGGGTTGTTGCTGGCTGGACGAAGTAGATGGCTGCTGAGATCAAGATCGGTAACGAGGAGGCTTGTACTTAGGAGGAACACAAAAATAGTTAGACAAGCCCTCCACAGAAGTCTCCAAGGTAGCAACTCGAGAGCTGAGGGTGTCTAGTCTGGTTGTGACTCTCTCATCCATTGGAATCACACTGGGGTACACATGAGAAAATCCTCTCTCGATATAGTCCATCACCTCAAGCATTTCCAATGCACCTGTAGGGGTAGAGGGTGCAAAGGAACCGACAGTAAAATAAGTCAGAGGTGCTGGGAAAGTGATAGGATCAAATCTCACAAGTTGAGGTGGAACTCTACCTCGGGTCTGAGTAGTGGGTTGTGTGGTGTCCTGAGCAGTCTCCTGAGTAGTACTTAAAGGAACACGACCTGTCTTTGGAACCTCCTCAGTAGGTAGAGTACTATGATCATCCCCGGTGCCTATATGTGAAACTTCTCCTCAAACTCTTCTACCTCATCCATCCCTATGCCCACTCCCATACCCTAGTCCTCCTCCTCATCAATAGGATGGTCATCAATGGGCTGGTCATCATCATCCATTGTCTTGAAGGGTGGATCTACTGCTGGTGCCTCGTCATCACTGCACAATTGTTGGTCTTGGTGTATCTTTTCTAGAATAGATCTATCGAATGAAGTAGGCACTAACACACTCCTCACCTCTCCCTCCAGGCATACCCCAATATGACAGAAGATCCTTGTCAAAGCCCTCCTGTAAAATAAGTAACCCTCTGGCCCTGTAGACCATCTGCCGCATCATGATATATGGGAAACATATCTGCTCCCCCACATAGATACTGAAGGCAGTGTAGGTTTGCATTAAGGAAACTTTGTTGTAATGCCCCTTGATATGTAGAAGAATGTATTGCACTATTCTGTACACAGTACCTTGGGAGTCGGCCGCCAGTTTGAGAATAAGGCCCAATTAGCCTCCCCACCTGTAACTACTACCTCCCTCATGGTGTCCCACTACTCTATAGTTAAGAAACTTTTTAAGCTGGTCTTGGATGCACAATAGGTTTTGTGACCTACACTAGAAATCCCCAGAGCTTGACGAAACTCCTCTGGTCACAATAGGTACTATGGCTGAAATTAATAGTTTGAGGATAAAAAGAAAAGAAAACAAGGTGAAGGGGAAGAAAAGAGGGCCAATAGTGATGGTAGACCATTAAAGAATGTTAAAGTGTTTAAAAGTTGAGAATGTGAACCAATAGGGTACATGAGAAAATGAAGGTGAAAGGTTCACGGAAAAAAAAATTCACTAAAGTGGGACACTTATATGGATACATGACGGACACTAACGTGAAGTGGAGACCTTTATGAAATAGAAAACCTGAGTCTGACACAGATATACGAGCTAAAAAACTGAAGTCTGGAGACCTATCAAGTGGAAGAGAAAATGGTAACCCCAAAAATTCTACATTCCACTTGAGGATTAGACAAATAGATGGTGATAAGAACAAAATGAATACTGTATAGTTTTGGTGTAGAGTATGGGCTGAACGAGAACGGTGGAAAAGATAAAGTAGTTGTGGACATGTATGGATATCCAAGGGTTGAGAAAAGAAGAAACTAGTTGATACCACTATAAGTCGAGAGTCTGTTAGCGTTTGACTACGGTCTACCTCAGCTAATTCGGCAATTCAAGTTAATCCAAGCAATTGGATGTGGGACCCACTTCTCTGCAGCATTGTTCCTCACATTCACAACATGTATAGGAGCCTATCTGAGGATTGTAACCCACATTTCACATCAGTAGGCAATGGGACCTACATGGAGTTAAGAGATTTTAAAGTGTTGAATTAATTTAAGTTATTTTAAGGGATACAGCCAAACAGACCCTAAGGTCCATTTGGCTGGACCCTATATAAGAGGGACTCAACCCCTTTCTCCTCATTTCTTCCCTATAGAACCATAGGCAGAAGAGAAAGGAAAGAAAGAAGAAGAAAGAAGAAAGAAAGGAAGAAGAAGAAGGAGGAGGAGGAGGAGGAGGAGGAGGAGGAGAAGGAGAAGGAGAAGAAGAAGGAGAAGGCGAAGGAGAAGAAGGAACAAGGAGAAGGAGAAGGAGAAGAAGGAGAAGGAGGAGGAGAAGGAGGAGAAGGAGAAGGAGAAGGAGGAGAAGAAGGAGAAGGAGAAGGAGGAGGAGGAGGAGGAGGAGGAGAAGAAGAAGAAGAAGGAGAAGGAGGAGGAGAAGAAGAAGAAGTAGAAGAAGAAGGAGAAGGAGAAGGAGAAGGAGAAGAAGGAGAAGGAGAAGGAGAAGGAGGAGAAGGAGAAGGAGAAGGAGAAGAAGGAAGAAGAAGGAGGAGAAGAAGGAGAAGGAGGAGGAGGAGGAGAAGAAGAAGGAGGAGGAGGAGAAGAAGAAGAAGAAGGAGAAGAAGAAGGAGAAGAAGAAGAAGGGCTGCAACTAGGCTGTTGTCCTAGCTGCTGCCAGGGAGTTGCAGCCAAGCCCATGGAGTTGCTGCTGCCCTCCTCACCTACTACCAGAGATGAATCCTAAGCTGCCCAGGTTGCTGCCATTGCTAGATGGAGCGTGTGAGCTAGATAACTGCACCTGGATACTCCCTACTGCACGTGCAATCCCTGAGAACTGAAAGAAGGTAAATTCCCTTGATGTATACTGTGAATTTAGTAGGAGTAGAATTTGGCCAGAGGGTTAGGGTTAGTGTAGGGTTTAGTTGGAAGTATGGAATTAGCTGTGGAAACTCGGTTCAACTCCCTACAACTGAATCCCTAATTTTGGGAGCCAAACTAAGACCCAATTGGCTGTACAACTGTCCCTGTAACCCTAAAACATAGGGATTTTTCCAATTGGGAAAAATTGGTTGAAATTAGAGGTGGGATAAAGTCCCACATGTCCTCAATTCTGTCTGGGAATGGGCAGAAAAATTAATTGGATGATCCGGGTAGGAAAATTGTGAAATTGGGACCTAATTGACCCCAATTGACCCTATGCCCAGTCAAAGAACCCAAGTTGGAGTTGGGCAAGATTTCTATAAATTTTAATTAAACCAATTAAACTTTTATGGGTGGTGACTTGAGTGTGATAGGTTTGCTCAATTAGACAGGAATTCCAGTTGATTCCCAAGAAACCTTGCTGGAAACAATTGACTTGTATTAGGGCTTGGGTGAATTGGACTACAATTGACCAAGTTGGTACCCCACCCATGTTTGACATCATGAAAGGACAACATAGGAAGAAATTAGAAGCTTGGAACCCAAGGAATCTACCTGGCAGATTCTATCCAAAAAAGGGCAGATAGATCATGTTCGGCAAGCTGGTCCGGTTATCCAGTAAGTCCAGGCTATAACTGCCAGAAGGGGTTCAGAAACTTTTCTGGATTTCCCCTGTGATGTGTGGTTCATGCTACCTCGGAATGTGTGTCGAGCAGTAAATAGATTTGTCCCAAGAAAAGGGGAAATACCTTGAGTAGGAAAGAATGAAGTATGAGGGCATCTGTGTGGAACCTTGTTCAGTTGGTCAGAAGGTTATAGAAACTATAGACCACCTCAACATGTATCAGAAAACCAATTTACAGTATCTTTGTCCTTTTAGGTAAGTAAAGGGCTCATAGTTATGTGGGTCAGGTTAGAAACCTATACATATGTTGGGAAGATGAATTGGGCAATTAGGTCAGTCAGTTGAGAAAGATACTGATCTAGGATCAGTACCGCTGCCCGACAGCTGGGTTGGATTCTAGTGAAGGAATTCAATAGGGTTTTGGATATGGGTCTATCCTTAGATAGTAAATAGTAGAACTAAATTTAAATATTAAATTCTTAAAATTAGGAACCCAAGATACTCGACGAGGATACTCGATGACGGGAATTCAACGAAAGAACATCAGATTTAGGTTTCAAGGTGAGTGGGTGTCAGTCATATTTTGCAGAGTTTTTCTATACTTTTAATTCTGCATTCTCATATGTAGTTGTTGAGAATTCTTGTTTTAGGATGTATTTGTATAAATTATATATATTGCACATGTGGCATGGTTTTATCGAGGTTGATGTGACAGTGGTTTTGTGGATGCATAGTTATATAGTTGAGTGGTAATGGTTGTAACATTGATAGTCTATGACACGGTTTTGCTGATGGAGGATTTCGGTACCATGGGCCCAGAGGTCAATATTACAGTTATGGCCACATATGTATGATTGGATGACATGGATTGCTATGGATGCATGTATATTACATATGGTTTAGATCACATCCTACTGCTATAACCCCTTTCCAATAAGGGGTAAGGTATTGGCTAATCCCACTTGGTGGTATGTCATGGAGGACTACTACGCCAAGATACCACGTACTGTATCCTGAGAAGGCATAGCATGGTACGACGTACTTTACGCATGGCTGTCGGACAGCATGGGAGACCGATGACGATGTGGGATTCTGGGACCATGGTTGTCAGGGGTTACTATTTAGGGGTTCGCTGGGGATTGAGGTTCTTTCCGGGATTGGCTAACTCCTGCTTGTAACTAGCTTATATCCTCGGAGCCCAACACACTGGGAAAGGGGATACCCTCTACATTGCTTGTAGCACTTATACCCGCATATTGAGACCTAGTAATTAAAATAGATTTAAGATAAATAAATGGATCATGTGGTTTTGCATGTGTGGCATCCTATTATGGTTATTCTTGTGGGCATGTGATTAACATGATGATTGGATATGTGTGCTTGCCTGCTCACCCCTTATTGGGCTTGTAAAGCACACCCCACAAGGATTTATGTTTTTAAATGGTGGAACCAGAGCTGAGATGGACAGATCATGATCAGTGATGATTGTGAGGTCGTGTCTGCGAGACACATCAAAGAAGAAAGAGATTTTCTCTATGTTATTCTATTTACTATAAAAATGTTTGTAAAATTCATTTACTTATGTAACATGTGGGAATAAATTTTTGAGGCAAGGTGTGACAGAGGTTGTCTGCGAAATAGCCCCCATGTGTCTCCGAGTGGGATGCAATGGCGTGGGCCTTGCAGACGTGCCCGAGGGTGGATAACTCTGGCCATTACCCTCACAACGGATCCAATCCCTCATCTAGTGAGATCTCTCTGGTTCTTCAATTTGACAGTTTCATTTCCAACAAATTCAGTAGGTCCTGCAAGTTGAACTCCTTTACTAGCATTGCCCCTCATCCGAAGTGGTGTATGTGGATCAACTGAGTCCCTCCATTGCTATAAAGAATTGTCGCGGGTTCTAGCTAGGTGATTCCTCCCGATCTTTGTAAGAATCATTTTGGAAAAGAGGCCAGCTGATTTTCTTGTGGAGGTTTCTCCTTGTTTTTAATTCTTTTTTTTCCTCCCTTATTCTTTCCCCCAATTTGGGGGGAGGATTTTTTTAGCTTAATTAATTATATTTTCATTCACCAAAAAAAAAAAAGGCCAAAACAGATGCCGATGCTATACACGCTATGAAATTGATTCTTAATATTTTCAAATCTCAAATGTTCAAATCAACATTAGTTTTCCTATGGACATATTTGGTAGCCCAAAACAGATAGTTGAAGAACCCCACAAGGCCAAGGATAGCTAGCAACCAATAGAAACGATCAAGATGATTGTGATTCAAATTGTTTCCTCCTAGCCACCCTTGTTCTCCTATACCACTTCCACTTCCATGCTTGGTGTACTTGTTGACAAGTTCCACAAGAGTAGAGCCCAACACGGATGCTAACCCAAGGATACACCAGAAGATAGCAGTTCCAAATGACTTCATCCCCCTCGACGCTTCGCTATTGAAGAACTCTAGTAACCCAACGTAGGTAAACACATCTATGATAACAATGGCAAAAAATTGCAGCCCAAGCCACAACACAGACATGGGCACATGAGCCCCTCCTGATGAGTTAATAAATAGCAGTCCATGCTCCTCTGCAATGCATTTCCTTTTCTTCTCTATCAAAGCAGCAGTAGTACCAGCTAAAGATACTATTATGAAGCCAATGCCAATCCGTTGCAAGTGTGTGATGCCAGTTCTATGTCCCGTGATCTTGCTTGCAACTGGCACAAATATCCGATCATACAAGACTAGGATCATTGTTTGGAAAAATACTGGGATAGTCACAAGAGACACAGGAGAGACATTGATCTTCCCTAGCTTAGTGTTCATTGTGCCTCCTTGTTGAATGGTAAATGTCAAGAGTTGTGGTACTGGAATGTAAGCAAGCAAAGCACTTAGGAATATTGGAAGCATTCGGAGAACGATTTTAGTTTCCTCTACTTGGGTCACACTGCAAAGAGAACAATTCCCTGTCGCCCCTCCATTTATAATTATTGAAGCTTTGTCCAAGAATCTGCAAATTATAACAAGTTTGAATTTGCTCTCTTAAAATGTGCAATTTGCAATTCTTTGGCTACATTGAATGGGGTTTGTAGACTTACCTTAGACTCTTTGTGTGTGGGAGTATCTCCCCTATCATCATCTCTTCATCAGGAGGACCTTGGTATAATAATTCAGCTTCAATATTTTTTGGTAAGGGAAGATTTCTTTTCTTAAATGCAGCCACAAAAACCTGAATACATATAAAAGAAAATTAACTATATATATTATAGAAACGCAACCCTAAAAGCGATGCATAAGGTAATGGAAAAATAAGAACAAACAATGCATACAGATTTACGAGAATCGGTAAGATTGCCTACGTCCTTAGTGAGATGAGAATCTACTTCACTATCAATAGAGAATAGGGTTACAGCCCTTGTCCTCAACACTTATCAGAATTACTTACAAAGAAAGTAACTCTCACTACAAATATATAGCGAAAAACTCTAATATCAGAAAGTATAAAACTGCCCTCAAATAAAAAATTCAAGTGGGAGACTACGCTCCCCTACACCCTAACTATGCAGGGGACCTCCTCCCCCCTTGCCATCCCCACGGCCAGTTTATTGGCAAGCGGGACAACCGTTTTGTCGGGGGGCCTGCACCACTACTCCTTGGATTAAACTGTGATTGAATACAAGACATCATACACCAACATATATAGCAATCAATCTCAATGTGCTTAGTGCAAGCATGAGTAGGTGAATCTAGAAGATGTACCAGAAGATATTCCTTACCTGCAACATCCGAGTAAGAGGGCTGCCTCTCGGGATTTGATGTCGATAGAATTTAAAACCAAGTGCAAGTACTATGAGTCCTAGTAACATGACACCTGAAGTTAGAGCAAGGCCTTCAACCCATCCTTTGCTAGATTCAATCCACACTATCAGGATTAGACCCATCACCGATCCTCCCGAAATGCAAACATTCAACCAGTTGAAATAGCTAGACTTGTGTCGCGACTTGCTGATAACATCGTCATCAAACTGATCTGCACCAAATGGTGGGAGGTTGGCTCTTAAACATCCTTCCCCTAAGGCTATGATGTATAAAGCTATGTAGAGAACAGCAGCTTTGGAGCCATGGATTTGTTTGCAGTTGTTTTGTTGCCCAGAAGTGTCACATGCTGGTGGCCTAAGTGATGGGAAATATGCTTGAATTGTAAGCATCACAAAACCCTACAAGATTAAGAAAAATATAATTAAGTGTGCTGGGGTAAGGGTCATCTCGATCCGATTTATCCTTGGCTCCCAAGTAGAGATATTAACAAAAAAGAAATTCAAAGTAAACAACTAGATATGTTCTTATAATTATTTTGGTTCTACAGTATATCTCCTATCCAATAGATACTTCAGTTATGGAAAAAGGCTAGGCATGCTAGCAATGTTCCCGGCACTCTCTGCTTCTCTCCTAACCACCCCCCCCTTCCCTTGGAAAACTTTTCCTCCACTATTGGTTGAGCGGCTAGCTCCGAAAAAGCTAGTGGCATGTCTAATCCTCCATTTAGTAAAAGAATACATGTTTGCCAAAAAAAAAGAATTCATAATAACATCTCTTTTCAAAGGAAATTATAAATAAATATAAATTAAATATAAATCAATAAATAATTATCTATTATTGTTAAACTATATTCATAAGCTGAATTTGTATCTGAATAAATCTAAATTGGCATTTGACATCCGATCTTATAGTAATAAGATCTGGGTTTTGTTATTTATTTAGAGGATTTTAAAGGAACGACAAGGTTTTATGTTTAAAGTTATTCACTTCCAGGTCATCGAAGATCAACATTAATAAACCAATTTAGTTCTATGTAAAAAATCAAAATAATTATTTTAAGTGTTCTGATACAAGGGCTAAGTTATCTAGATAGGAAGTCCTGACAACAAACTTGTCAAGATGGCTGAAATTTCTGCCATGTGATAAATTGCATGGGATACAAATGTTGTGGATAGTAGACCTTGATCAAGGTCCCCAACTAAGGACCTGAGTTTCAACTTAAAAAGAATCATCCAAGTGAAAATCTAGGGACTACAATAGGATGCATGTGCATGCACGAACTGATAAATATACAATGATGCCAACTGGCTAATCCAATTCGATTAGACCTATTTATCCAACAATCACAACTGCCACTTCATCTTGCCACATAGCTAAAAATTGGTGAACCCACCTTAATAAAATTTTCAATTCAATCCCATCGATCTATCCTAAACAACTTTTGATGGGAAACAACTTTTTCCCCAATAAATAAATAGAGGATATATAAATTGCATTAGATTAGTCCTAAAGTAATCTTCCCTGTAATGATTAATTTGAAAGCAATTATCTTCATATACACCGATATGGTTGAGGTGATGGTGGTGGTGGGGGCATGGTGATGGTGTGAGCAATAGGAGAAAGGTGGTATTTTATTTTGAACAAGAAATTACTGCTTTGTCCATCAAATTAAATATATGCTCATTAGAGCAATAGTGATATTAGTGATATCAATATAAATTGAAACAATTCTTCAGCTATTTCAGAATTTCTAGTCCATTTGATTTATATTTCACTGAAAGAAGGTGCAAAAGTAAACCAAACAATTAAAAAAAAAAAAAATCTCATGAGATAAAATTAAAATTGAAATAAAAATCACAACAAATCAGGCCAATACATCCTTTGCAAAAAGAGAAGACTTCTTGGATTCTAAGAAGCCATCTTCTCAAAAAAGAGAAGTTCAAAGAGCAGGTATCCAACGAGGATTAAGAATTTGGAATGTTTTTTCTTGTCTGGGGGGGGGGGACAAATATGCTATAATGGGACCCAATTGGTAAATTCTAGCTCTATGGTAAAATGGCTGATCAATAGACCCCCAGCTGGTGTTATCATAATCCTTCCATTGGTTTTGGCAGTGATCAGTAAGTCAGAGGGCCTTTACGTTAATTCACATGGAGATTGTGGGTTCGTGTTGAGTCATTACTCTTAACTTCTTAATTAAACCGAAATTAAAGAGTTCACAAACTCTCACAATAATATAAATCCTTCTTGGGTACATAATTGGAGTTCAAATTATTTTACTTTCTTGTGGTCAGATCAGCTCCATTTCAATATTCCATTTGGTTTATTGTTTGGAAACTCACTAATTGTTGGGAATTTAGTTTCACATCAGGTAGTAATTAACCTATATCTCCTTTCACACCTGGGAGTCTCTTCACCCAATAGTTCAAACTTTTGAAATTGAAACTTTACATGTTATCAAAGTGGGTTTTTTTTACCCTATCTGTGTGTTTGCAGTACTAGTTGTCATACATGAGTGTTGGAAGCAGGATTTAAATTTCGAGAATCGGATCAGGAATTGGATCAGTAATAGATTCTGCTGAGATCAATCCGGATTGATATGTATTGGCCTGGATCGATTTATTTTGACATTACTTCTCATGAAAAATGGATTTTTTTTTTTTAATAGCCTTGATCCAATATCGATACTTAATCCATGATCGATCAAATATCTACTGATATGATTTGGCTAACCTAATATTGGTACCTAGAACCATGATTGAAAGCTTAATTCCACGTTGACATAATATTAGCCAACAACTACATCAGTTCAAACTATAAGGGATAGAAACTTTAACACTATCTTTTTTTATAACAGTTTTCTTTCGCTAGTGAATGAACAATGAAACGATCCAGATGTATCCCCTTTTTCTCCTCTCCTCTCTTCCCCAGATTATCTGTGGTCACCACGGTGAATGAGAAACAATTCACCTTTATCCTTGGGAAAACTTGGTCTTCTTTCCTTTTATGTCTAAAGATATTCAAGCAAAAACAGGAACCAGTAAACAGAGAGCAAAATGGTCTTGTAAGGAATGTGTTTTTTTCAAATCTTACCGGAAGTGACCTCATTAGGCCCTATCATATGATATGATGACGGTAGACCAAGCAAGTGGTGAGGCAGAGTCTGCCCAATACGGAAGAGAGAAAGTAAGTATTGAGGCTCAATGGGGGGGTTAAAAGGTCACTATTTGGTCTCCAGATTAATTATTCTCTGTCGTGGCTCTATAATAATGACCAATAAAGCCAGTCAATAACGTTACAAGAAAGCTGTTTCAAGGTTGTACTGTTATTTACCTAAGGTCTAATGGAGTAAGAAGTGCTACACCCTCTCCCCCCACCCCCCACCCCCCACCCCAAAAAAAAAAAAAAATTAAGAAGTGAGATTAATCTCAACAATGAGACCAAGTCGAAGAAGAAACCTTTAACCAAGATCGATTTGAAACCAACTCTTTTTTATTTTATTTTTTCAGGGAGAGAGAGAGAGAGAGAAAGAGAGAGAGAGAGAGAGAGACTTACAAGGAAAACTAGAGGAGCAAAAAGAAGTAGAGTTTTGAATCTAGTGATGTAAGAGTCAGAGATGAAGGCACCAAGCAAAGCGAATGCACAGGTAGCACCAAAGAAGTTAGTAACAGTGGTTGAGGCATTGGCAACATCCATATACATTGTACCTCGAAGATACATCACCAAGTTTAGCAAGGTTGGTGCATAGGACATGTTCGCCATCACCACCATAACTGCAATAACATCAACAACAACAACTCATCATCATCTCACATAATCTCACATAAATTAAGGGTCTGAGGTTTCACTTACAGCAGATGAACAAGGCAGCTTTGGCACCACCATGCCTCTCTTTGTTGATGGGTTTGCCCTTCCAATTCATGAAAACCTGAGAAGCCATATTGTTGGTGTTGGAAGATAGATAGATACTCTCTACCATAAGGCATATGCCTCAAACTCTTCAATCTCCTCTCTTTATATAATGAGAAGACAAGACATATATGCACTTACTAATAGTTTATGCAATAATGGGGAGCGTTGAACATGTGGGTTTTTATTCTCTCTCTCTCTCTCTCTGTATATATATATATATATTAATTATTATTTTAATGACTTAATCGAGGTGACCACTCTAGTGGATCTGAAACTCACTTTCAACTCCATCATCCACAGCTTTGAGTTAGTTCCTAGTTTTGAATTTTATAACAAAAGATCTGGATTTTGGACCTCATCAACCCGAGTGACATGTACTCAGTTTTTTTTTTTTGCTAACGACGGAGAAGGCTTGATTATTCCTGTGGATTCATACTGATCACACCACAATCCCATGAACCAGATCATATCAGGGTTGAATGCAAATCATTCAACTTTTACTGAAAACAATGAAGAGTACTGAACACCCCGTGTGAATGGTCCCAATATGATAAAATGAGTCAAACTCAAAATCACACACTTCCTGAGACATGATGGGCCCTTGGGGTTTGATACATACCCAGTTGGTCGATCACTATTTTCAATTGAAAATTATAGCCTATTCTTTGGTCTTAGGATTGATTTATATATTTAAATCTTTGTTTAAGTTTAATTTTTTTACTTTATTTTTATTTATTTCTTGACAACCAAACTAAGCCTCAGTTCAAATGGATAACGCTTGCACCACGAATTACCCGACCGCTGCCCGAACCGTCGGTAAACCTCTGAAGATTATATGAGAGAGAAAGACTATACATAGTGGTAGTGGGACGATATTTCTTTTCTTAAATGGAAACTAAAGTGGGAGTGGAGATTGCAGCTTCTTTTAGTGGGGGTTTTTGACCACACACACTCACACAAGTATGTACTCTACTCAAGGAAGTGTACAATAGTTCCACGCCACTTCATGTGCTTTTTTCTATGTAAAGTGACATTTATATTACTTTATTGAAAGTGAAAGAAAGCTCTGATAAAATGGGAATGGACCAGATGCTAATTAATGTTCAAAGAATCTTCTGGAGATATATGAGTCTCTATCAACCTCGTATATAGATAATTTCCACCAACTACTAGTTATTGGGTCCTACTAAAGCGAACTAAAAGTGGAAGAATCTCAATGACGTACAAGAACCACTTGTTATTGACTTCATATAAGAATTTTTGTTTTAATTAATTCTAAAAGTAGAAAATATTTTATTAAATTTTTTTTTAAATAAATAATTTATATGTATTATAGAAGAGAAAATGTATAGAAAAAGGCAGCCTCAATCTCCATCTTTGGACTGATCGAAAGAGAGGAAGAGAAGCCCCAAAAGAACAAAACAAGACAACCCCTGCATTACAAGAGAAACCAAGGAGAAACAAATAAACAAATTACAATCTGTAGTAAATCTTGAAAACTGAATCCTACATCACTAGATTCTTTAACACATCATGAAAATCATGAGGCTAAATAATAGTCTCCACCTGATATGTAGCCACAGATACCAGGTAATCAGTAGGTTTATTAACCTCCCTCCATACATGCTTGAACTCCTTTCTGGACTGGGTATTAGAGATGTGTAAAATCTTGCTTTTGATAGCTCTAGTTTCCCATGGCCCCTCAAATTCTCCATTTAGAATATCTATAGTCAATTTGGAATCTGACCGAATTGAGATCTCCATCATGTTGATATCTATGCATAAAGTAATTCCTCTAAGAATAGCAAAAAGTTTCAACCATAAAATACTAGTTTTCTCCCCAAGACCAGTAAAAGCCATAATAGGAACCCCCTTCCTATCCCTAATTATGCCTCCATAAAAAGCTCGGAGTTGTGAGAGGGACTCATCACAATGTAAAACAACCATATTATTTGGAGGCATAAACCATGAGCAAACTTTTGGGATCATAATCTTCCAACTCACATGAAATCCCCAATTAGAATGATAACTTGATTTCTAGGATTACATGCAATCACAAAATTCATCCTAGAGCACTTAGGTTTGACATCTGAGACAACTGCTTCCATAATTTGAGGTCTTGTTCTATTTTTAGATTTGAAAATCCTGAAGTTTCTTTCTTGCCATAAGTGTTGCACTATGACACAGAAAGCTAACTTCCCAATGACCCTCAATGGATCCCCATAACGAAATTCATGTTTGATCCATGTAGCAATATCTATAAAGTTAACAGGGTTCCTCCCCTTTTGATTGCAAAGCGATGCCACATCCTTTCATAAAAGCATGTGAGAAAGGGCATTCACAAAATAAATGGTTTATGGTTTCCATACCTGCCCAATAGAAAGTGCATTGGGGATTGACATTAATCTTTCGCTTGATAAGTTGATCTTTTATTGGTAAGGCATCAACAAGACACCTCCATGTTGTAAATGAGTGTTTGAAATATTACCATCAAACCAAACAATCTTGGCCCAAGATATCTTTTTCTCTTTCTTTCTAACAAGCTGCTAGGCTGATTTTGTAGAGAAAACCCCTGAAGAATGCCCTTTCCAGATCACTAGATCCTTCTCAGAATAGTGAAGTCTAGGAATAGGAGGGAGGCCTCCCCAAGCTTTCACAAGATGTAAGGAAGTAGCAGGAGTCGGATGCCATTCCTCATTCCTTAAGATTTCTCCAACTGTGGCCAAGTGAGGTAAACCAGCATCATACCTTATTCTTTCTCCAAACTTTTTAATCAGAATCCCACTTGGGTGCCAATAGTCCAGCCAAAGCTTTTGGAGTTTCCATTACCAATAATATGCAGAACATAGTCTTCCATTTTATCTCTATATTTCAAGATTTTCCTCCACACCCAAGAAGCATCACTAGTTGTCACACCCCATTCCATATAGAATTGGACCGATGACCAAGTTAACTCCTGTTAACCCAAAACTTGTCAAGATCATCTGATACAGTAACCACAGCACAGTACACACACTCTAAACCAAGAAGATTTTGTATTTCAGCGAAAGTCTTACATGTATTTACCTGTAAATATCGCAATACTCTTAATACCCAAATTGTATTACATAATACATTTACATGTGGGCATGTAGGGGTGATATATACACAAGAAATACAATTTAAACATCTAGAGCAGAAAAGGGGTAACATTTCAAAATAATAAAAAAGAATCCCAGTATGGTATCAATGTTGCTGACCCCACAACACAGCTATCGCATGGGCACTTGGGCCCATGCCCAAGATCTTCAGGGACCCACCAGTCCTCGACTGGAAACTCCACGGTGGGTCCCGGCTCTAGTTTTTCTCTCATATAACTTGCAAGGTCATCTAAAAATGGTGTACACATGGGATGAGCTCACTAGCCTAGTAAGTGAAAAGAAAGACCAAACAAGCAGTCGCAATACAAATGAACCTATATACATGCAGTTCATTTTATTATCATAGTCCACTTAGACAACAATTCTAGGTCATAGGTCATGTGCTACTCGCAACTATAGTGCACGTATGCTGTGGGTATGATCCATAATCCCATCCCATGATACGCCCATAGGGTTATCAGAGAAGGCCAGTCGTGGGTACTGGAAAAGTAAATTACTGTTCCTCAGCGACATTAAAGTAAATTGTTGTTTCTCAGCGATATTAAAGTAAATTACTGTTTCTCAGTGAAATTAAAGTAATATGGGCCTTACCTTGTATTAATTTAAAAGCAGTACGATTGTCCCTCTTGTTATATCACCAAAGTTGTCGACAGTCTTAATGATCAGCTGGGCATAATTCTAACTGCCACCGTTGGTACACAACCTCGGGCTTCCCCTAGTGATATACCCAATACCTAAACCCTTGCTGGGAAGGTCATAGCACAGGGATATGTCTTTCCTAAATAATGCGACTGCATAATGCCACCGCGTCCCATTCCATGGGCCACCAATGCATTCGTGTCCAAGCCGACTACAACATCTAGTCTAGCAAAGAATCATATTCATTAGTTTAAAGTCATCCATCCAATATCACAACCAAGAATAAACATTTAGCAATTAAAGATATCAGCATGTTAAATCATAAATGAAATTCATAATGCACACATCAATGCATGCAATGGCACTCGTGGATGACTCTATAACTAAAGTGAAATGATGCAATGCCCTCTTCCCACTTACCTAGTTATGTACAAAGATCACCCTTGGTACGAGGAAGATCCGGTGTGCGATGACATGAGTTTCTAGTATAACCTATCATAAAAGAGTTGGGTTTAGTATATCTCCACTTATGCTCATAACCAATGAGGTATGATGATCCCAATGTATTTAGAATCACAATAGAAGGTTACCCGATAAATTTGGGCCCAATTGAGACCCGAGAAGTCGGATTGGTGAGTCAACTGATGGGCAAGGCACCGACCAGTCCTTGCTCGTCGCTCAACCCAAAGGCTCTGCCTGGACCTACGAGTCAGGTTGCCCACTGTTCTTGTTCGGTGGTCAAGCCAGTAGTCCACCTAAGACAGGTGGGTGCTGGATTGGTGGGTCTGACCATCCCCAGGCACCCACCAATCAGAACCGCGATTTTGCTGTTCTCTCTTATTCTTCATCCCAACTTGGGAAAGCTTCCACGGGTTGATTCGACCGCATTTTCCTCAAATCTAAGGTCCCATAACATTATTCTAACATAGATCTAGGGTTGATCTAAAGTTTTAAGCTTGGGTTTTACCTCTTTGCTTAAGAACACTTCAAAACCTTAAATCCTTCTCTTTAGCTCAATAGATCAACAAATGCTTCACAAATCTTGCAAGTGTTCCTCTAAATCCTTCATAAACAACATGTAGGACCTTTATTAAACCTTAAATACACATTCTCAAAAGATAATGACAAAATCCAAAGGATTACTACCCAAATCGAAGGGTTTCACTTAGGGGTTTCATAAGGGTTTAAGGAATATGGACTTTACTCACCTCAAATTGTAGATCTCGCGATGAGAATTGTTAATCCTGCATCGAAATCGAAATATTCAACCTCGACGATGCACAACGAGCATTTTCTCCCTTATTTCTTCCTTCTTCCCTTCTCTCTCCTTCTTTTCTCTCTCTTCTTTACTTTTCTCACCCCCCGTGTAAAATAATAAATGTGGGGAAAAAATGTAATAAATGCTATTTATAATGGGGTCAAAATATCTAATGATTAGAGTGGTTGATCACACTGGTGGGTCTGATCCAACCATGACTACCCACCAATAGGCCAAAACTTAGCTGAATCATTGGGATTTTCGATGGGGCTCGGCCCTAACATGCATTTCACTATTAGAAATCGATTAACATGCATACTTAACATAAAATACAACCCCCACATACGTTCAAGTGCATGGCTTGGGCACACGGACTTCACTAGGCACCGACTCCAACTCATCTGGCCAACCTGAGTTCAGAGTCACCCTTGCCAACATGTTTCATAAGGTACTCACATCGGCTTGCTCGGGTTTAGGTCCTGCAAGACCAAATCAATCCAATCAGAAAATTAGACTGGGTTTAGAAAGTAAGGTATCACATTTATCCCCCCTCTTTTAAAAATTTCATCCTTGACATTATAGTACCTTGTTGTCTGAAAAGATGAGGATACTTGGCTTAGATGTCATCTTCTTTCTCCCAAGATGCTTCCTTGAGCGAATGATTGGCCCGTCAAACTTTAACAAGCGATTGTGAAGAGTCTCTCTTTCCTAGTCAGGATTTTAGCAGGCTGCTCTTCGTAGGTCATATCAGCTTCTAAATATTCCGGTTCCACGGGCAGCACATGTGATGGATCATGGATGTACCGCTTCAGCATAAACACATGGAACACATTGTGAACATTGCTGAGGGAAGGAAAAAGAGCCAACATATATGCTACGGAGCGAACTCGAGCCAAGATTTCAAATGGGCCAATATACCTCAGACTTAGGTTGCTCTTCCTATGGAATCTATGCAATTCTTTGGTAGGAAAGATTTTAAGGAATACCTTCTCCACCTCTTGAAATTCAATATCTTTCCTATGGTTATCTGCATAGCTCTTTTGGCATGATTGTGATGCCTTAATCCTTTCTCAAATGACATCACTTGTCACATGTCATTTGTATCATTTTTAGCCCAAGCATTCGTCATTCACCTACTTCATCCCAATATAGGGGTGTTGTGCACTTTTTGCCATACAATGCCTCATACGGAGCCATCCCAATGGTTTGATAGCTATTATTATAAGCAAATTTCATAAGAGGTATGTATTCTTCCCAACTGCCACACATCTCCATTGCACAGGCCCTGAGCATATCTTCCAGTATTTGTATAGTTCGTTCAAATTGTCCATCGATATGTGGATGGAAAGCAGTGCTTAGATTCAATTGTATCCCCAAGGCTTGCTGGAGACTCTTCTAGAATCTTGATGTGAATTTCAGGTCTCTATCTGACACAATGCTTACTGGTACTCCATGTAAATGGACTATGTTATCCATATAAAGTTGGGCTAACTTGTCCATGGAGTAATTGGTCCTCATCGGAATAAAATGAGCAATCTTGGTAAGTCTGTCAACTGCCACCCAAATTGCATCCATTCCGCTAGGTGTACGGGGTAGTCCTTTAACAAAATCCATGGTGATCCTATCGCACTTCCACTCCAGTACGGGGAGTGACTGCAGAGTACCATATGATCGATGCCTTTCTGCCTTGACCTTCTGATACATGAGACATTTTTCTACATACAAGGCAATAGTGGTCTTCATTGCTAGCCACCAATAGTTTTGTTTAAGAACTTCATACATCATTGTACAGAATCTATGTGCTTCTTTTACAATCTTATCCTATATCTCCATGTCATCGAGCAACACAACCGGTCTTGAAATAGTAATGCCCCGTCATTGGCTATTGTGAAGTCAGGGTCATTTATTGTCTGCTCTTGAATCTTCAGCCTGATTCTTTGCAGCTCAGGATCCAAAGATTGTTTAACTATCACCTCTTGTCTGATGGATGGGTGTACCTATAAGGCTGACAAGGACATAGTCAACTACTTAACATCCTCTGGCTGATGCTCAAGCTCCAATATTACTCCCTCATATAGAAGAGTTTCATCCATCAACATTGCCTCTTGTATCAGCTGTGGACTGACAGCTAAGTACGAAAGTGAAACTGTTTGACCTTCTGACTTATAGCATCAGCCACCACATTAGCTTTGCCTGGATGATACTGAATATCACAATCATAGTCCTTTATAAGCTCAAGCCATCTTCTCTACCTCATATTTAAATCTCGTTGGGTGAAGAAATACTTAAAGCTTTTGTGATCTTTGTATATTTCACACTTTTCCCCATACAGGTAATGACGCTAGATCTTCAAGGCAAAGATAACTGTCATCAGTTCCAAATCATGAGTGGGGTAATTTTTCTCATACTCCTTGAGTTTCCTAGATGTATATGCTACCACGTTGTTGTGTTGCATGAGAACACAGCCCAACCCGATCTTAGATGCATCAGTATAGACTGTCATCCCACCTGTGCCATTTAGAAGGGTCAATATAGGAGCTGACACTAACCGTTTCTTTAACTCTTGGAAACTATTTTCACACTCTTCTGACCATTCAAACTTTACACCTTCCTGGTCAACTTATTCATCGGTGCCAAAATTCGAGAAATTTTTTTAATAAAACACCGGTAATAGTTTGCCAAACCCAAGAAGCCTCTAATCTCTGTTACATTCTTGGGTGCCTCCCACTCTACTACAGACTTAACCTTGTTTGGGTCCACTTTGATCCCATTCTCAGACACCACGTGCCCTAGGAATCCGATTTGCTTGAGCCAAAATTCACATTTACTGAATTTGGCTTATAATTGCTGCTCTCTTAGTCTCTGTAGTACCATCCTCAAGTGTCTTGCATGTTCTTCTTCCGACTTCGAGTAAATCAAGATGTCATTAATGAAAACGATGACCCACTTATCAAGGACATCATGAAATACCCAGTTCATTAAATCCATAAAAGTAGCTAGTGCATTGGTTAACCCAAAAGACAGCACTAGAAATTCATAATGAACATATCAGGTTCTAAAAGTTATCTTCGATATATCACTGCTCTTTACCTTGAGCTGGTAATAACCTGATCTGAGATCAGTCTTTGACAACACCATAGCACCTTGTAGTTGATCCAATAGGTCATCGATGCTCGGTAATGGATACCGGTTCTTAATGGTCAACTTGTTCAATTCCCGGTAATTGATGCACATACGTAGACTACCATCCTTCTTCTTGATAAATAAGACTGATGCACCCCAAGGTGAGACCCTTGGGCGTATAAACCCCTTTTCAACAAATCTTGTAACTATTTCTATAGCTCTTTTAATTCGGTTAGTGCAATTCTATACAGAGCTTTAGTCACTGGAGTAGCTCTAGGAATTAGGTCAATAGCAAACTCCAGCTCTTTGTCAAGTGGAAGTTGAGTTAGATCATTTGGGAAGACATTAGGGAATTCCTTGACTACCTCTAATTCCTCCAATGGTGTAACCATTGCATCCACATCTAGTACCAATGCAAGGTAGCCCTGACTGTTGTAACCTGGCAGTCACTGAGAGGGGGGGGTGAATCAATGAGTCCAATTCCGATCCCTAAAAACTTGTTCGATATCTGGCCAAGAAAAACCTAATATACCTGTCCCTATTTGCACACAATCGTATACACACTTAGCCTCTCATAGGCACTTTCAAGTGTGCACACCCATTCCACATTCCACACACTTCAATATAAAATGCAAACCATAAGCACCCACAACACAGGGTTTTTATGAGGTTAGGCAATTTGCCTACATCCTCGGAGTAGTGCCTGTAAAGGCTTCGTACCTACTCAATATACTACTTTTGACTGCACCCACAGTCGGGAGCATCCACACCCAATTTTTTTAAGCTGAAGCTGAGATGGCACTCACAGTGTCGATATTATGTGTAGCACCCACTACACAGGAGCACCCACTCCCAATGCTTAGCACCCACTAAGCACTCAATAAAGAATACAATTAAATTGGGCTTATATCAATACCCTACAGTCAAGCTCTGCATAGCATATACATCCACAACTAGCTAGCATGCTTACAATTCATCCACAACTAACCTTAACATACATACATGCATATAATGTAAATCAAAGGATAGAGAATCTCACAACCGATTGCCTGGGATGACTGAAAACTTGTATCGACAAGTTTGGTGCTTACACCTTCTCTCTCCTTGGCTTCTTGCTCTTCAAAGCAAACACATCCTTGCTTCTTCTCTTTCTCCTTAGATTTGAGTTAATGTATCATTAACACCCCTCAACTACGTCTTTTACCTCCTTTAATGGCCTAAGTACATTTATCATCAAGTATTCATGTTCATTCAAGGACCAACAAAGAGGGGGAAGCTTCTCCTACCAAAATCGTAATCTTATTTCACTCAAAACTCATTTTTCTTGCTTTCATGATGTAGGGCTTGAAAAACAAAGAAGCTGCAACTTGGTTCACCCAAATCCGAGTTAAAATGAGGGAGATATGACCATTTGAAGTTGGAGTAACGAGATAGCCTGAAATAGAATCTTCGTAGGAGTAGCGTAGGCTACACCGACGGCGCACGCAACAGGGGCGTAAATTTGGCTGTAGATCTCATCAAGAAGAATCTCTTAATCTAGACTGTCCGATTAAAATAACGGATAATATATCTCAACCACAAGATTTGAATAAGATAGTCAACCAATGATGTCATGCTAACGTCAGCGGTCAGCATGCACTTTTTGTTGTCGATCTTTGATTGGTTGCTTTTCCGGATTTTAAGGAAGCTTATCTCCCACTCACAAATGTAAAAGGTTTATCGACCGTTGGATCCGAATCCTCCATGATGGCTTTAATCAGATCCCATGAGATCCTTAAGATCAGAATCTTTTTTTATACCTTCTATGCACGCGCGAAATACCACAACATACCTTGATAAGGTGTAGCGCCAGTGCATCAAGGATTATGCACCTAACCAATCAAATCCTATGCGCAAACATCTATCTCGTCCATACCAGCGTAAAATCTCAGCAACCTTTGGATGGGCATCAAGCCTACGTGGTCGAATTTGGACCATCCATTTCACTTCCCTTTACTCCTCTTTATTACAATCAAGCCCGTGCCTCCATATATTTCAGTGCTTAAAGACCCCCTGCAACTCAGACCTTCAGAATCTTGAAATTACACAAAATCTCTTTAAATTTCAAAAATAAATTCTGAAAAATCCACCCAACACCAAGAGCAACTGATCGATTTTCGGTTTGGATTTTCAAACCGGCTTTACGGAAACACTTATAACTTTTTCATACGATATCTGATCGAGATGAAACAAAGTGCGTTGGAACTGTAACTGAACGCTCTAGACTTTCCAGAAGACTCAATCATCTGACTTATCCATATAAAAAGACAAAAATGCCCCTAGAAATTTCTAATGACGTATCTTTCTCATATAGAATTGGAACGCGAGGAAATCAACCGTTGGAAAGATTGGATTTTTGTCGTATTGTTACATGGAGAAAACTTCCTTTAAAAAATTCATCTTCAATGCCGAAACTACCCTCAACTGCCACAAATGTCGTAACTTCTTCATACGGTATCGGAATGCGACAAAATTAGATGCACTAGACTAGATAAATTACAATCTATATTTTTTATGAAGAAACGATCTCCCAAAAATGTCATTTTCACTACCAAAAATACCCTCGATCGTAAATAGGCCAATTTTACCAGTTTTGACCTAGAAACCCGCACCACATACTATGGATGTATCAAACCATTCCATGCATACCAAGTACTTCTGTTATCTCATCGGTGACACTAGACACTGTCATGTCATCATTTTCATCCATGTTACCCAAACTGGCAACATCATCATCGCCACGTGGCCGAGTTACCAACAAGGACAACTATAAAACAATAATCTCCCCCTTTGGAGTTGTTGGCAACCACCTCATCACTAATACACTCCATAGCTCCGATGAGTAACTCTTTCCCCCTTTGACAACAAGTACAAAGGGTGGAACCAATGGACTCCCCTTGAGTCCAATATGGGGGTAGTAACATCAAGCAACTTGCTCCCCCTCTCCCAATGCCACTAGTGCTTTGAAAGAACGACCACTCCCAGCTTCTGTCTAAGGAACTCAAACTGATCTTTGGGAAGCGGTTTAGTGACGATATCAGCCACCTGCTCTACTGTGGGAACAAACTCCATCCTTACTTCACCTTCCATCACCTTGTCTCTTAAGAAATGATACCGGATAGCAATGTGCTTCGTTCTAGAATGCATCACCGGGTTCTTGGAGATATTGATAGCACTAGTATTGTCACAATATAGTGGCACTGCCTGCTCAACCTCAAAATTAATGCCTTCAACTTGAGCATACCCCTTGCATACAAGTCTTGCTTTGTTCCTCACCGCTTGACCATCTTCATTGAGTTTGTTTATGAAAACCCATTTAGTACGAATCACATTCTTGTCAACTGGCCTAGGGACTAGATCCCAAGTGTGATTCCTCTCTATCTGATCAAGTTCTTCATTTATGGCCTTCATCCAACGCTCATCATTGCTTGCCTCATCAACAATTTTTGGTTCAATCTTTGAAAGAAGAGAGTAGGTGTTGGTCTTCATTTTTCTAGTCTGAACACCTACAGTGGGGTCACCAATGATTAACTCATCTGTTTCCTGTTGATCAACTCTGTTGTGTCTCCTCTGCTTATCTGAATCTACCTCAGCCTATTCAACATCAACCTCATCTTTCCTTTTGGGTCTACTATCAACCAAGTCATTCTCATCATCAAGATCTTCAAATTCTAGAAGATCATTTCTTGAGCCTGAAGGAATATCCCTTTTTTCATCAACTGTGACATCAACACTCTCTATAATTTTTCCAAGTTTGTTGTTGTAGCATCTATAGGCCTTACTTGAAGTAGAATAGCCTAAAAATATACCCTCATCAGCCCTATCATCAAACTTACCCAAATCTTGGGTTGTGTTATTGATGTAACACTTGCTACCAAAGACCTTAGATGGGTTTTTCTTTTTGATACCTAATTTTCCATTTAAAGAGTTAACTTAGCCATTTCTACTAGTTGATAAATAGGGACCTTTTTAATTCTACACCCTTTCATGGAGAATTTTTTTAATTTTCCTTTTTCATATAAAACAATCAGTACGAGATCATAGGATACCTTGGCGGATCAGAGAATCTTGCTCCTCTCCTATCCCCCTACCCTTTTTTTTTTAATTTCATTATATGATTGGAAATAAATCACTCTCTAAGCAAACAATATAACCCTATCTCTCTCTCTCTCCTATTGACATTCTCTCCTTTCCACCTTCCTATTGACGACGGTGATTGATAAGATAATATATTTACAAAAAGTATAGTTTCCGATCGAAGTCTTATATAAGTGGCAAACATATAGTTATTATTAGTGGTAATAATTAGAAAGTCATTTTAGGATTGGGAGAGGAGCAACCCCCACTTATAACTATTTTTTCTATGACCATTACTTGTTTGAGACTTGACGTTCTCATTAAGATTTGAATGGCATATATATGTGGAAGTCTTCAACCTTAGCATTTAATAAAGCTAGCTCATCTGCATAACCATTAAATTTTGCAAGAATCTTATATTGCTCCTCTAGTTGTGCTTTCAAAGCCACTTTCTCTAACTCTAGAGTGTTGCAGTCAATGGTCTTCTGTGAGAGTTGATACTCAAGATCATCTAAGGTCTTCCTTGACTTATTGGATTAATCTCTCAACTCAAGAACTATTTGTTCTTGGGCCTTAAGGTTTTGAGTGACCTTTTTCACTTTCTTCCTTTCTCTTTTAAGCTCTCTAAAGGCAACTGTGAGTTCAGCCTCTAGATGTGATTTTTCATCTTCCTGTTCTTCTTCTGTAAAATCTTCCTTACTAGAAGAATCTTCTTTATTTTCTTCCATATCTATTGAGACCATGAACATAGCCTCATCATCTTCATCATTAGATGATTCTTCAGACTCTTCATCAGATGTGTCACTGTATTTCTTAGAAACCAAACTTTTCTTCTTGTCCTTGCCTTTCTTGTATCTGTTTGAGAAGAATTTCTTCTTTCCCTTGAAATGAATTTTCTTTTCACTTTCATCTTCATCACTTTCTATTTTTCCTTGGTTAGGACACTTGGCTGTAAAATGTCCAACCCTTCCACAGTTGAAGCATTTGAAAGGCAACTTGTCCTCATATTTTCCTATTTCCCTTTTCAACTTTCTAGTGAAATGAGCTGTAACTTCATTTTCACTCTCATCAGTATCCTCCACAGACTGCTTCTTCTTCTCCTTGATTTTCAAATTTTTCATTGCCTTGAAAGCAACTTATTTGTCAGTGGACTTGCCCTTTTTCCATCTCATTTCAAGAGTTGTGAAAGTACCATGCACTTGATCAAGAGTGATAATATCTAGATCCTTTGCTTCTTCAATAGCTAACACCTTAGAGTCATACTTAGGCAACAAAGATCTCAAGATTTTTTGACAAACAACTGAATCCTCTAGATTGGCTCCCAGACCCCTAATAGAAATGACCACTTCATTTACCCTGGTCATATAGGTGTCAATATTCTCTCCCTCTTGCATTAGTAGACTTTCAAACTGGCCTTTGAAGGTCTGAAGCTTTGCTTTCCTTATCTTTTCATCTCCTTCATAAATGCTCTTCAGTCTTCCCCAGATATCCTTGGCTGAGTTACAATCCATTACCTTAGCCACCACACTCTTATCCAATGCTGAGAATATTACATTCACAGCCTTTTGATTGTAACAATAAGTCTTCTTAGCTTCATTGCTGGACCTCTTTCAGGTTCCTTGTACCCAAACAAAACTGATACTTAAACATCATAACCTAGTGAACCTAGGTATGACTGCATTCTCCTCTTCCATAAGATAAAATCAGATCCATCAAACTTTAGTCCATATTCTGAATAGCCTTCACTTGCCATACTGTCATTGTCACTGCCACTGCCTTTGGATCACTCAGTTGTTGATCAAACTATTACTGAGTATCGGCTCTGATACCAATTGTTGTAACCCGACAATCACTGAGAGGGGGGATGAATTAGTGAGTCCAATTCTGATCCCCAAAAACTTATCCAATATCTGGCCAAGAAAAACCTGATATACCTGTCCCTTTTTGCACACCGTCGTATGCACACTTAGCCTCTCATAGGCACTTCCAAGTGTGCACACCCATTCCACATTCCACACACTTCAATATAAAATGCAAACCATAAGCACCCACAACACAGGGTTTTTACAAGGTTCGACAATTTGCCTACATCCCCGAAGTAGTGCCTGTGAAGGCTTCGTACCTACTTAATACACTACTTTTGACTGCACCCACAGTCAGGAGCACCCACACCCAATTCTCTCAAGCCAAAGCTGAGATGGCACTCGCAGTGTCGATACAATATGTAGCACCCACTACACGGGAGCACCCACTCCCAATGCTTAGCACCCACTAAGCACTCAATAAATAATACAATTAAATGGGCTTATATCAATGCCTTACAGTCAAGCTTTGCCTAGCATATACATCCACAACTAGCTAGCATGCTTACAGTTCATCCACAACTAACCTAGCATGCATACATTCATCCACAACTAACCTAGCATGTATACATTCATCCACAACTAACTCTAACATACATACATGCATATAATGTAAATCAAAGGTTAGAGAATCTCACAACAGATTGCCTGGGATGACTGGAAACTTGTATCGACAAGTTTGGTGTTTACACCTTCTCTCTCCTTGGCTTTTTGCTCTTCAAAGTAAACACATCCTTGCTTTCTTCTCTTCCTCCTTGGCTTTGAGTTAATGTATCATTAACACACCTCAACCACCTCTTTTACCTCATTTAATGGCCTAAGAACATTTATCATCAAGTATTTATGTTCATTCAAGGACCAACAAAGAGGGAGAAGCTTCTCCTACCAAAATCATAGCCTTCTTGCACTCAAAACTAATTTTTCTTGCTTCCATGGTGTAGGACTTGAAAAGACAAAGAAGCTGCAACTTGGTTCACCCAAATTCGAGTTAAAATGATGGAGATATGACCATTTGAAGTTGGAGCAATGAGATAGCTTGAAATAGAATCTTCGTAGGAGTGGCGTAGGCTACACCGGCGGCGCCCACAACAGGGGGCGCAAATCTGGCCATAGATCTCATCAAGGAGAATCTCTTAATCTAGACCATCAGATTAAAATAACAGATAGTAAATCTCAACTACAAGATTTGAATAAGATAGTCAACTAATGACATCATGCTGACGTCAGAGGTCAGCATGCACTTTTTGTTCTCGATCTTTGATTGGTTGCTTTTCCGGATTTTAAGGAAGCTTGTCTCCCACTCACAAATGTAAAAGGTTTATTGACCATTGGATCCAAATCCTCCATGATGGCTTTAATCAGATCTCATGAGATCCTTAAGATCGGAATCTTTTTTTATACCTTCTATGCACGCGTGAAACACCACAACCTACCTTGATAAGGTGTAGCATCAGTGCATCAAGGATTATGCATCTAACCAATCAAATCCTACGTGTAAGCATCTATCTCGTCCATGTCAATGCAAAATCTTAGCAACCTTTGGATGGGCATCAAGCCTAGTGGTTGAATCTGGACCATCCATTTCACTTCCCTTTACTCCTCTTTATTACAATCAAGCCCCTGCCTCCATATATTTCAGTGCTTAAAGAGCCCCTGCAACTTAGACCTTCAGAATCTTGAAATTACACAAAAGCCCTTTAAATTTCAAAAATAAATTCCAAAAAATCCACCCAACACCGAGAGCAACTGATGGATTTTCAGTTTGGATTTTCGAACCGGCTTTACGAAAACACTTATAACTTTTTCATACGATATCTGATCGAGATGAAACGAAGTGCATTGGAACCATAAATGAACGCTCTACGACTTTCCAGAAAGCTCAATCATCTGACTCATCCATGTAAAAAGACAAAGTGCCCCTAGCCCTTTCCAATGATGTATCTTTCTCATACGGAATCAGAACGCGATGAAATTAGAACCGTTGAAAAGATTGGACTTTTGTCGTATTGTTACATGAGATCATTTCCTTTAACAAATTCATCTTCAATGCCAAAACTACCCTCAACTGCCACAAATGTCGTAACTTCTTCATACTGTATCGGAATGCGACAAAATTAGATGCACTGGACTAGATAAATTACAATCTATATTTTTGATGAAGAAATAATCTTCCAAAAATATCATTTTCACTGCCAAAAATACCCCCGATCGTAAATAGGCCAATTTTGCTAGTTTTGACCCAGAAACCTGCACCACATACTAAGGATGTATCAAACCATTCCATGCATACCAAGTAGTTCTGTTATCTCATTGGTGACACTAGACACTGTTATGTCATCATTTTCATCCACGTCACCCAAATTGGCCACATCATCATCACCACGTGGCTGAGTTGCCAACAAGGACAACTATAAAACAACACTGACATCCATCTTCTAATAACTTCACTGCTTCCAATGCAGAGATGACGGTCTTTCTAGGTCACCTTGGCCTTTCACCTTGGTACACAAGCTCTACTCCTTCGTCTTCCCTCATCTTAACTTGCTTCTTGGCACACATCACATTTGTCCGATGAGTCGATAGCCAATCCATGACCAGAATGACATCAAAATTCTACATATTGAATTTGATAAGCTGGGCATCTAGTTTCTTCCCATTAATCTTCATTGAACATGACCAACACACTTCTTTCAACTGTTCCACAGTGCACATGGGCGTGCTAACTACTAACTTGCATTCTAAAGTCTTAGATGGCACATCAAGCTTTCTAGCAAATCTCTTAGACACAAATGAATGTGAAGCTCCAGAGTCGAATAAGACATATGTAGGTATATCTAATACAGATAAGGCACCTAGCATTGCATTTCATATAAGTATAACAGGTTACTCAAAATTTTTTTATCACAAGGTCTTTTAATTAAAGTATACCTGCTACTACTTCTGTACTGGCTTCAACCTCCTCAGTTGTTAGGGCATACATCCTTCCCTGAGGCTTGTTTCCCTGAATCAATATAGGTCTTTGGATAGGGGGCCGAATAGGTGGTGTCGCTGCTGGGTACGGGCAATCTTGGAAAGTGCACATATGAATGACAATTATATCATCAGCTTGGAAGTGTCTGAATTGGAGCGGGAGCTCTCTGTACTATTCTTGGTGCAGCTGGAGGACGACAGGGTTTTGGAGCCATCGGCACCACACTAGTGTTAGGGTGGAAAGATATAGTGCCCGATCCATTAGTGGGTCAGGAAGGATAACCCGATGGCCTGTAGGACTGTTTATAGGTGGGACTATAGGAGTATGATCCACTAAAATTCTTGCTCAGGCTACCCAAATCAGCATATGGATTTGCCCTCTTCCATAATTCTGGTGCAAGAGATGGCTCTCCCTACTGCTTATCTTCCATTGTCTTAGCCTTTTGCAAAATCTATGCATATTCAGTTAAGTCAAACACCTCCAATATTGTACCGATAGATGTCTTCAACCCCTTCAAAAATTTTTAGGCTTTTTCCTCAGCCGTCCTCATATGGCGAGGAGTAAAATAAAACAAACTTTCAAACTGTTGCTGATACTCTAGAACAGTTTTGCTTCCCAAGTTAGTGCCATAAACTTTGCCTCTTTGTAGTCTCTGAAGCTCTTTGGATAGTAATTCGATAAGAACAATCCCTTGAATTGTTCCCAAGTAGGCTCTGGGTGAGTTGCCATCAAGGCTTGGAAGCTTTCCATTAAGAATCAACTTCATTTCTAAGTTGTAACCCAGCACATATAAGCTTCTGTGCCTCTGTGCACTCTACTATATCAAATAATTTCTCCAACTCTTGGATCCACTGAACTGGCTCCAATAGGTCATTACCCATCTTGGTGAAGATGGGTGGCATATACTTCTTAAAAGATTCCACCACCTTTGTCGTAGTGGTAGATGGTGGATGATAAGGTGGATAAGCTAGATAGTAGGGAGGCATCATAGATGGCGGAGTGCCATATGGTGGAACCGAAGGGGTACCTCCTGGTTGATCTTGAGGTGTAACCTCAGGCAGTGTTTCTCCTGATTGTACCCCAACACCTGACCCCACTGGAGGGTCCTGTGCAGTATCTCCTCTAGGAGGCTAACCCTGTAGAGTAGGGTTCAAGTATTGTTGCATAGCAGCCACGAAAGTTAATTGCTGTT
Source organism: Macadamia integrifolia (assembly GCF_013358625.1). Lineage (NCBI taxonomy): Eukaryota > Viridiplantae > Streptophyta > Magnoliopsida > Proteales > Proteaceae > Macadamia > Macadamia integrifolia. The sequence goes on from NW_024870480.1 coordinate 114,054, forward strand.
GAAGCAACTGCTACATAAAAGCCCCTTGCGACTATTGTATAAGGGTCGCCACATCACCAAGAGTGATGACATATGGGGAACCCGGGATTCCGTTCACAGGTGGGTTACCCTGAACTTCCTTTGGATCATGATCCACTTGTGGTAGTAGATGTGAGGATTGCCACACGGGTTGAGGACCACGGGAAATGGGTGGCCGACCACGAGAGGTACCACAGACATGACCATCGGATTTGGTGCTTACCATAATGCTCTGTACCTAGATTATTCCAAAATGTAAGTATTGATTGAGTGCCACAACATTTGTATATATATATTTATATCACATGTTACATTGATGCACCACACCTTATGACCAAACACACCCACATTAATTATCAATGCATAGTTGGGTTTCCCAACAATGACTAACTATATAGAAAAACACCCCTATTGGCACCTAATTGGGGCCCACTAAGCACGGAACATTAAAATTTCCAAGCACAGGCCATTATGGGCCTTGGTACTCAAACTGTTTAAAAAAGGAGTTTTAAAACCCTTTTTCCCACTTCTTTTCGCTATTCTCCCCAACTCAAGGCTGGGGCAATTTGAAGGTCCGTTCCAATGCTCCAACCCGTGATTCTACTTAACAACTCACCATTTCAACTCCTCTTCATCTCCTCAAATCCACAAGTAAGTTCTCCTTCTCCCTTTTCTCTTTGAGAATGATGTTTTTGGTGTTCTCTCATGGTAGAATCTTAGAATCTCTTCTTTGGTCCCATTTTCTTCCATGGAAGGTTTGTTTCTTGCCAATGTGGTGTTCCATTTATGCTTTTCATGGTTTGCTGGCCTTGATTGACCGATTATAGAGAGGAATCTCAATTTCTTACCCTAATTTCTCTGTTTTAGGGTTTTCTTCTCATTTTTTTCTTCTTTATTGCAAATTAATGGTTCACATGCTATTCTTCACTCTCAATGCACAAACACATTAGTAGGGTAATCATTTCTACTTGTGTGTGCCTAGATTCCCTTCTTTTGATACACAATCACCCCCCTTTTGGTCAAAATCCTTTGGAATGGGGGGTTCTCTCCATTTCTTTACTTTTCCCCTATGAATGAAAATATCACTATGTCCATCCTCTATCAATGGCTTGTAAATTCCTTTGTAGGGATACATAAATTTTTCCTTGTGATTGTCTCAACTTCCCTCATGTACAAATCCCATTTTCTTCAATTTGATGTAACCATTGCCATCATTATGCTTATTGTTCCCCATTGAATTGGATTTGGGTCTTAAGTAGGTTCTTCACACTCATTCACTTCCTCATTACATATTTCATTTATTTCTAAGTTCATTTCTTAATATCTTTGCATTTTGACATTTGTACATGCATTTTGGGGGTTCTTTCATTCATGTCATTCCTTATAGGGTTCATTTCACCCCCCTTTTTAACATATTTCTTATCACATTCTTTTCATATTCCCTGTTCATTTCACTTACACATCTCCCTTGTGTTTTCAGAATGTCTTTTAGAAAAGGAAAAGAGGTAGCCTCCTTCCCAGTTCCTCTACATCATGGGCCCAACCCTCGAGGGAGGCCTCTCTTGACCCATCAGACTTCGATGAGAGCCTTTTTCATAGCCCTGAAGCGGTTGTAGGCTAGTCTATCTTCTCCAAAAAGCCGGTTATGATGGAGAAGTCGGTGGTGATTGAGGATTTCATAGATTATCAGATGTTGGAGAAATTCACCTCTTTAGGTTGGGATCCCATGCTTCATCTCGACAGTCTTTGCTACGAGGATCTTGTTCGATATTTTTACTGCAACTTAGAGGTGGCCTACGAGAATGGGGAGTACTCTCTTACTAGTCTGGTGAAGGGGGTAAATATTATTTTGACAATGGATCTATTGGCAGCCATCCTAGGCATCTAAGCTAAGAGTGTCCACTTTTATAATCCCCCTAGGATCAAGGCTTTGGGTCTAGACTTGAGTGTTGAGATGCAAGAGCACATCTATAGGACCATTTGCTGTAGGAAGGAGTGTCAGTTATCCAAGACAGCTTATAATGCAGATGCTCGAGTGTTCGCATGCGTAGCCCAGTTTAACCTGCTCCCTAGAGTGGGTCACAGGAATCTGGTAAGCTTTATGATAGCTTATATTGCTTGTAGCATCTTTGTGGCCTTGGAAGAGGGTGCACCCCATCTTTGCCTTCCTTATGTTATGATGAAGACCATGGAGTATCACACTGCTCACCCCATGACTTCGGTTTCCCTTATAAAAGATCACTCACCAAGGTATTTGAGTACTTCCAAGTGGATTTGTTGAGTGAGGAGGGGAAGTACCCAGGAGATAAGTTCACCAAGGAAAACTTGAGGAGGATCAGGATTACTTCCCTTATCCGGATGAGATTGATGAGGAGGACATCCTCGAGGAGGAACCTTGAGAGTCCCGAGTTGCTGATCCACACTTTATAGCTCCACCACCTTCAGGTGGGGCTTTTGATTTTTAGAGATTAGAGGACAACATTAGTGCCCTGAAAGAAGGGCAAGATCAGATCTTTGAGCAAGTAGAGGAGAGTGTCGCCCAGGAGTTGGCGATACAACGTAGATTGGGAAGAATGGAGACTGATTTCCAAACCCTAACAGAGGACTTGGATAAAGTTTCCAAGGGCATCACCGCTAATTTTTGCTGAATGCAAAAGGAGGTGATCCTGATAAATGATCGATTAGACTTTTTTGACTACTAATTCCACTGCAAATCATGGCCCAAGCGAGGAAGTTCATCCACCGCTCCCAAGGATGATCAATGAAGAGGTAGATCCTCCTCTACATTCCTTCTTTTCTATCTTTCATTCCTCCCCCAATGCTTGATTATGGTGATTTTGATATTTGGTGGTTGTATATTCTGATATACTTTTATGGGTTGGCACTTGGATAATATTTATGTGGTGGTTTATAACTTTTGGTTGGTTTTATTTATTTTGATTTATTCTGTTGTGATTTGGTGGTGACAGTGTATCACCCCAGTTTGTGATTATGTTTATGTGTGTGATTATTAGGTGACTTGTGTAAAATTTTTGGAATTTCAATATAATGTTGTATGCTGCCAATATTTTCATTAAATTTTGAGTTAATGGTTTATGGACTTGACCAATTAGTCTTTTTGAATTCTACACTCATGCATGCAATGAAATGCAAATATTGAGACTTTTTCATCTTACTACAGATTTTATTCCTTTAAGGCTTTTATGTTTACCCAACCCCGGGATCCTATTATAAGACTCTATGAGATCTAACTTGTATGCTGAGTGTGGGTACAACATCGTGCTCTGATACCACTGCTTGTCACACCACCTTCCATACAGAACCAAACTGGTGACCAAGTTAACTCATGTTAACCTAAAATCTAGCAGGATCATCTAATATAGTAACAACAGCATAACATACACACAGTCTAAACTAAGAAGATTCTGTATTTCAGTGGAAGTCTTACATGTATTTACCTGTAAATACCCCAACACTCTCAATACCCAAATTGTATTACATAACACATTTACATGTGGGCTCTTAGGCGTGATATATAACAAGAAATACAATTTAAACATCTAGAGCACAAAAGGGGTAATATTTTAAAATAATAAAAAAGAATCCCAGTATGGTATCAATGTTACTGACCTGTAACACATCTATTGCACGAGCACTCGGCCCCATGCCCAAGATTTTCAGGGACCCACCACTCCTTGACTGAAAATTCCACAGTGGGTCCCGGCTCTAGTTCTTCGGTCAGATAACTTGTAAGATCATCTAAAAATGGTGTGCACGTGGGATGAGCTCACTAGCCGAGTAAGTGAAAAGAAAGACCAAATAAGCAGTTGCAATAGAAATAAACCTATACACATGCAGTTCATTTTATTATCATAGTCCACCTAGACAATAATTCTTAGTCATAGGTCATGTGCTGCTCACAACCATGGTGCACATATGCTCTGGGTACGAGCAGCGAACCCCATCCCGCGATACATCCATAGGGTTGCCAGAGAAGGCCAGTCGTGGGTACCAGTAAAGTAAATTGCTGTTCCTCAGTGATATTAAAGTAAATTGCTGTTTCTCAATGAAATTAAAGTAAATTGTTGTTTCTCAGTGACGTTAAAGTAAAATGGGCCTTGCCTTACATTAATTTAAAAGCAGTACGATTGGTCCTCTTGTTATATCACCAAAGTTATCGATAGTCTTAATGATCAGTCGGACATACTTCTAACCGCCACTGTTGGTACACAACCTTGGGATTCCCCCCAATGATATACCCAATACCTAAACCCCTGTTGGGAAGGGTCGTAGTATAGGGATATGTCTTTCCTAACTGCATGCTCCTATATGAGATAGTACGATTGCATAATGCCACCATTTCTCATTCCACAGGCCACCAATGCATTCGTGTTCAAGCCGACTACGGTATCTAGTCTAGCAAAGCATCATATTCATTAGTTTAAAGTCATTCATCTAATATCACAAGCAAGAATAAGAATTTAACAATTAAAGATACCAGCATGTTAAATCATAAATGAAATTCATAATGCACACATCAATGCATGCAATGGCACTGGTGGATGACTAGTCTACACAATAATAATATGATGACATGGTTAGCCTACAACCAAAATGAAATGATGCAATGTCCTCTTCCCACTTACCTAGTTGTGTACGAAGATCACCCTTGGTATGAGGAATATCCGACATGCGATAACGCGAGTTTCTAGTATAACCTATCATAAAAGAGTTGGGTTTAGTATATCTCCACTTTATGCTCATAACCAATGAGGTATGATGATCCCAATGTATTTAGAATCACAAGAGAAGGTTACTCGACAAATTTTGGCCCAATTGGGACCCGAGAAGTCAAATTGGTGGGTCAATCGACAGGCAAGGCACCCACCAGTCCTTACTCGCTGCTCGACCCAAAGGCTCTACCTAGACCAACGGGCCAGGTTGCCCACTGGTCTTGTTTAGTGATCGAGTCAGTAGTCCACCTAGGACAAGCGGGTGCTGGATTGGTGGGTCCGACCATCCCCAGGCACCCACCAATCAGAATCGGGATTTTTCTGTTCTCTCATATTCTTCATCCCCCCTTGGGGAAGCTTTCACAGGTTGATTCGACTGCATTTTTTTCAAATCTAAGGTTCCATAACATGATTTCAATATAGATCTAGGGTCAATCCAAAGTTTTATGCTTGGGTTTTACCTCTTTACTCAAGAACACTTCAAAACCTCAAATCCTTCTCTTTAGCTCAAGTGATCAACAAATGTTTTACAAATATTGCAAGTCTTCCTCTAAATCATTCATAAACAACATGTAGGACCTTTATTAAACCTTAGATTCACATTCTCAAAAGATAATGACAAGATCCAAAGTATTGCTACCCAAATCGAAGGGTTTCACTTAGGGTTTCACGAGGGTTTAAGGAATATGGACTTTACTCACCTAAAATAGTAGATCTCGAGATGAGGATCATTAATCCGGCATCGAAATTGAAAGATTAAACCTTGGCGACGCACAACGAGCATTTTCTCCCCCATTTCTTCCTTCTTCCTTCTTCCCTTCTCTCTCCTTCTTTTCTCTGTCTTCTTTGCTTTTCTCACCCACTGTGTAAAACAATAAATGTGGGAAAATAAAGGTAATAAATGCTATTTATAATGGGGTCAAAATATCTAATGATCAGAGTAGTAGGTCACAATGGTGGGTCCAACCTAACCTTGACCACCCACCAATCTGCCAAAACTTAGCCGAATCATTTGGATTTTTTATGGGGCTCAGCCCCAATACGCATTACACTATTGAAAATTGATTAACACACGTACTTAACATAAAATATGGCCACGTACCTTTATTGTGCGTACATGGCCCAATGATATGTGCAAGTACACGGCTTGGGCACACGGACTTCACTAGGCACCAACTCTAACTCATCTAGCCAAATTGAGTTCAAAGCCACCCTTGCCATCATGTTCCATAAGGTACTTGCCTCAACTCGCTCGGGTTCAGGTCCTGCAAGACCAAATCAACCCAACCGAAAAATTATATCGGGTTTAGAAAGTAGGGTATCACACTAGTTGCCTTAACAGTCCATATGGTATCCTTTTTAAGGTACCTTTTGTAGACCCATTCCACCCAAATACTCTTTTTGTGTGAAGCTATCCACCATATTTGCTTCATAATTCCTGCCACATTCATCTCCTTAACCCTCTTCACTCCTAAGCCCCCTTCCTCCTTTGGCTTGCATATAGCATCTGAAGAAACATAATGTACTTTCTTTTCTAAAGAAGGTCCAGATCAAAAAAAATTTGAAAAGATAGACTCCACTTTAGCTATAAGATTATCTGGCAGAGCAAAAATTCCTGACCAGTAGATATAGCATCTTTGGAGAACTGAGGAGATTAACTGTAGTTTGCCAGCATAAGAGAGAAATCTAGCCTTCCAGCCATCCAGCTTTGTCCTGATTTTATTAAAACTCATCATCCATGGGCTTGTAGTTTATCATATGGTTGAGAATTATTAATCATATACATTAAGTATATATGTCCCACCTTACTTTCAAATACAAATAACATCTCATTCTGAAGTTAAAATAAATAAATAATAAGTGAGATTCAAAATGCATTTTAGACTAGAAAAAAAAATAAAAAAATAAAAACACTCAGCCATAAGAACCAAAATAATTCAACCAATCAAACTGAAATAGGACACTTTTTGGTTCTTAGGTCGTACCCAAAGTTCTAGTCTATATAGGCGATCAAATGTCTCGAAAAATCATCTGATTTTGTTAACAACAAATGGGTGTTACCCTAAGGTTGTTAAACAGTTTGGTTTCGATGTAAATGACTTGGTTCGATTCGGTACAAGTCAATTTTTTTTATTCAATTGATTTCTTTCTCTTTTAAAATTTTATTGAAATTGATGAAAACTTAACATTAAATTGAATTGTTTACTGTTATAATATTTTATTTTATTTAATTTTTTTTTTTGGTAAAGATCTTTTACTAATTGGAAGGTTATAGTTATTTATATGTTTTTTTTTTTTTTAGTCAAAATATTTGAATGTCATTAATTTTCTATTGGGATGTGTTTATTCTTACTATAATTATTCATCTTAACCATAAATGACTTAATTTACTATGTATAGATTAACTAGTTTTCAACAGTATACTTAAACGATTTACTTTCTGTTTAAATGTTTGACTAAATGATCTTAATTTTGAAACCAAAGCAGAAACATTTATTAAATAATTTTACGATTTCAATATAAATGACTTGATTTGATTTCGGTGTACACTTATGCTTTAGTTTTGAGTCTTTTGACACCCGATTACTGACTGTTAATGAACATGTTTCTAAAAGTTTTTACAATATTGCCTGGTTTTGATTAATAATATAGACCGCTTGAACCAAATGATCAATTAAATTTGGAAGAGGACACATATTTGGTTTGATTTCCAGTCCAGTTTTTAAATTAAAGTATGTACGTCATTAGGAAATAATGATTACTCATGATATTCTCCTTAGTCCTAATCTCATTGGTATATTACTAATAAATAAATAAATTAAAATATATATATATATATATATTATTTCATTGATCATTGCTCAAACATACAAGTTTTTTTTTTTTTGGGTAAAAATACAACTTCTTTATTGGCTACCATGCATTTCTATTAGTGGGAGTGATTATTATATGCTTGTGGGTGGTAGCCACGTGCAGCAATGGGAGGGTAAGAGGGAAGGGGTCTTTAAATGGGTGGGATTATGGTTCGGCTAGATCGGATCGATATTGGTAATGGTGTTGACTGATCATTTCGATCCCAATACATAGGTGTGACCCAAGAGTAAGAGCTTAATAAAAAACTAATTTTTATTAAGGCAGGGGTAATACTGTTGGATTTTGATCCTTTCCAATGCCACTGGAGGCCCAATGCACTTCCAATGGTTAGGAGAACTGGGTGTGCGTTCCCATGTATTGGGCTATGTACTCGGGTTCTCCCAGTCGTTGGATGCATGTGTGGCCTTCAATGGCACTGGAGATGATCTGGTTCCAATACAATCTGATCTGGATTGGTATAGGATTGAAATTAAGACCGATCCCAAGATTTAGAACCTTGATGGGGATAGTCTAAGGAAGTCAAATACATGGTTGGGCAAGACATTGGAATATTCCGCCTTTTCTTTTACACCCATGCTCTAATCTGGTCAGATTTGAATTTTTGTTAATAGGTGATGCACCGAAGATAGGCAACACTGGTGACCTATGGATAGCCACGGTCCACTGTATAGGAGGAGGGAATGATCCCATGTGCCAGTGCCGAGAGAATCGGAGAGGATTTAGACCTCCCAAACCTTGGTAGTAAGGGACTTAACATCTCCTCCTTTGACCTCCTTTGCATGGTAGAAATAATAGAAAAAAGCCTGCAAAAGATCCTAGGAAAACACCCTAGGTGTCGGCAAAAGGAACTGAGAAATGACAAAGTATAACATTGTCCACCGGTAGCAACCACTAGCTGGACAATAACCTATTGGTGGGTCTTGTTATGCTGAATGGCCTTCTTTGCCCATGGGACCCACTACACACATCGTTGGCAACTCCACTCATGCTCCCACACTACATAGGACTTACCAACTCTATTTACCTCCCTAGTGGATCCCAAGGTGGTGGGCCCATGTGGCCCGACCATCGGGTTAAGTTGGTTTGTCCAAGGAAGGCAAACGTGCCCTAAGGCCCTCACCTATATAAGGTGGAAATGATCCCTAAGGCTCATTTCTCACTTGAAATGAATGTGAGAGGGAGGGAAAGAAGGAGAAACAAGGGAGAAGAATGAGGAAGAGGAGAAGACACCCCATTTTAGGAAAGAAACAGGGTCGGGTTGGGTTGGGTTTCTTAAAACCCCAAACCAATGCTAGGTTCCCAAAACTCAACCCAAGCTCAATCCAACCCTTCATGCTCAGGCCCAACCCTACAAAGCTCAAGGTTGGGCCTGGTTGACCTTGGCTGGTCCTTTTTTTCTTTTTGTTATTTTTTTCCTACAAAGGGTCACAAATGTTAAGCCTATACTTACCAAAGGGATCGGAGAGATGTTAAGACTATGGCCAGCCCTTTTGCACCCCTAATCTATAAATTTGCAGCAAGCATGGTTGTCAACTTGGTATAAGATAGGCCTTTAATCATCTGCATCAGTACATCTCCCAGAAACTGGACAGGACAAATTTTGGCCCAATTATCAATATATGATAGGGGACACAAAGACAACCTATGTAAAGAAAATTAGGAAAATAGTTTGGCCATTTGGTCATCTTAGCTCAATAGGTAAGAGTATGTGGCTTATGTAACATATGATGTGAGCTGTAGTCATACAGACATCCTGTGTAACGCTCGTGTAGCACATGTTGTGGCGTGTGCAACATATGATGTGGACCTAGGGGAAGGGGAACACTATTACTAAACATAATAATAGATCAGGGTTAAAATGGGGCCAGATTGGGCTGAGTCAGGTTAACCCTCATAACGGGGTTAAGCAGGGTTTAGGTTCAATGAGGGCTAAGGCAGCTTCGAGCAGTCAGGGCCAAACTTACAAATGTAACCCCTTTGTTAGCGGTATTTCCTGAAGGCAAGAGAACCCTACGCAATCTCTTTCCTCATTATTTGGGTTTGGGGTTAGTAATAAATCGGTGTTTTTCTAGGTTGGAGGGGTACACCTCGACCTCGGTAACTTTCAATGGCCGTGACAATGCACATTGCACTTCCTGTATGATTCCCAAGCTCTGGGTTCACTTTGGCCTAAAAGAGAAGTTAGGGTTTTGGCCATTTATTTAGCATAACTCTCAAATGGATCGGTGGAAATATGATCAGTTGAGTTTGAATGAGAGGTGGAAGACCCTCTATGGAGCCCACGAAACAAATCCCAGCAATTAGACCCGAGACAACGAAGCCCCGTGAAGTTGCTGAACTTCTAGGTTTGCCACCACTAGGAACCATTGCCAGGTACCAACCAATAGCCAGCTACTAGTGGGTTTGTTGACCCAAGTCAGCTTCTATTTCCTCACCGATAGGACCCAGTGTTAGGAACAGTCACCTACCAGTGGACATCTACCGGTGGGTCTTATTGTACAATCAAATTGATAGTTTTGGGTGATTTTGAGAGACCTTCTAGGGGACCCTCTTAGACATTTTTTTACATATGTTAATACTCTTTTACCATTGCAACTAGGACAAAGACGATCATATTTGGTGAGGTTTAGCGGGTTTCGATTCAAGTGTCTTTTCTTGGGAAATTAACTCAGTTGGTCGATAGAAAAGGTGAGTGATGGTCTGAACTCATTTTAGAGTGTTTTAAACTATTAAATATATATGCATGCTATAGCATCATATGTTATTATTTCAACTACATGTATGCTATATTTGAACTGTATAAAAATATTTTAAATTGATGAACTATTGATAAGATGATTTTGTGTAAAAGAGATCTAGTGTGGTCGAGGGAAATTCTGATACCATGATCGTCATGTGAATGACTGCATCATACATTGGGTGTGCATTAGATTTAAATATTAGTATGGATATATATTATGGCCGATGGTAATTATGGTACCATGTATGTCATTGTCATACTTAGAAATGGGTAAGTAGTGTGGTAGATGGTAATTCCAGTATCATGTATCCCATACTAAACTATATGTATGCTAGATAGGCTTGGACATGGATGCGGTGTGGCTGATGGGAATTCTGATATTGTATTCCATACTACCTATGTCACCATGAAAGGTAGACTATTATGGTTGCGTATACATCCCTATGCTACGATCCCTTGCCAACGCGAGTGAGGTGTTAGATAACCCACCATGGTATGTTTGATGAACCTTTTCAGAATATCACTTCAGTCGTACGATGTGATATTGTCAGAGGTGAAAACTAGCCTGGCGTGGTCGATGGTAATTCCGATGTCGTAGCTACTAGGAGTGGGTTATCAAGGTTTTCTGAGTGACCGATAGTCTTATCCTTGGATTGACATGCTCCTAATCGCGACTAAGGTTTGTATTTTTGGGTGATCGATGTACGATTTTCGGGACCAAGGATACTGCTAATGTGCCATAGTAGCATGAACCTAATTTGGTTGTATGCTAAGTAGTTAAAATAAAATGAATTGCATTGTTCTTGCATCATGACTTATTTGTGTTTGCTTACATGAACCACATCCCTCACTGAGCTAGTTGGAGCTCATACCCTGTGTGTATTGCTTTTTAGATGATTTAGGCGTCGTCGTGCCCATGAACAATTCATCTCCTCCTCTATGGCTGAGTATGGTGGTGACTGATTGACACTAGAGCCCGAGGAGCATGACTCAGATTGTGGATGTGACATATGTGCATATACTACACCTTGAGCCGAGGGTGACGCTATTGTTATCATTCGATGTCGTATTTTTAGATGATATGATATTTAGCTATTATACGAATGTTTTGAGAACTTTCTTGCGAAGGATAAAACTTTAGTGTGTAATAATATATTTAACAATTAGCTTCCTCCCCAATGATTTGAAGTTGACCTTGTGTATATATATACTCTTATTACGCTGAAGTTGATTTTGTTTGGTTCAACTGTGTTATGGTTGTGACAATTAAGCTACTTCTATCAAAGATACTAGTAGAGTTATTGGACGATAAGTGTCCTAGTCACACAGCAGGTATCCTAGTGGAAGCGGGTGTGATAGCTTGGTATCAAAGTACGATGTTCTGCCTTAACTTACAACCAATTGAACTTTAGGATTTCTGGGGATTAGGACTTGAAATTAAAAGCCTTAAGCAATTGCAAGTAAATAGTTCACAAATAGGAGACAAGGATAGGTGTAAACTCTGTTTCATTAATAATGAACTTGATTACATAAGCTTTTACACTGATTTTCTTTAAAGAGAAACAGTTAACTATGCATAAAGTAAAGGAACTGCATAACTCCTAAGCACGAAAGAAAATAAAGAAAAGGGGAAGTACTGAAATAAAACCTAGACATCATAGCTAGAATGAAAAGCCAACTGTGCAGGAAAGCAAGGAAAATCATAAGACTAGTGGGGCATCCAATGCCCCATCTCCTTAGGTTGTGCTGGTGGTGTTGGTTGTGCCATAGGTACCCCAAAGAACACACACACACACACACACACACACACACACACACACACATATATATCCCTCATTTTCCTGTCAAAGGATAGAATACTTACGTCAAGAATGCAGTACCTTTGGCCTATGCTCGAAAGTTGGTTGTCCATTCTCCGAAAGAGATTATTCGTGGTGTCCAACTGACCAACCACATCAACCCACCCATACTCCTATGGCACCTGGGTTGAAAAGGCTACAAACACTCTTGCTTCTAGTGGTAGTGGTGGTGGAGTAGAACCCCCAAGAATTGGTGGGATGAGATCCTCCTTGTCAAGCACATTCTCGAGATCCCCTCCCATATTCATGGGTTCCTATTATTTGTTGCCCTTCCTCCTCTTCCTCATCCACTGAGGCCTCCACTGGATTCACATTCATCTTCTTGATAGAAGAACAATCAAAATCTAATGCATCTAGTCCCAAAGCCTCCTCTTTGTAGTTCACCTAAAAGTGGTTGAACACAAAGGTCAATAGTTCCCCACATAGATTCAGTAGGTCACATATGCCTATAGATAGAAACCTGATCATAATGACCGCCAGTTGGTAGGATGTTCAGTTGCACAACCCTACTGATGACCTTGGGAGTAGTACGGTAGTTTTTGGATCGTGACCACCTAATCCCCTCCTTGGTCAGCATGAGATTCATCTCTATTTGAACATTCATATTCTAAAACTCATTGAAGAATCTACTCATAATAGAGTCTTCGTGCTTTATTTGCCACGCAATCTTCTAATACCTAGTACACCTTCCTTCCTAGGCTTGCACACCCTATCCCATTTAACCACAAATTTCTTTACGACCTCCACATCTTTGGACCAAATGAAGTTGTGCATCCAACATTCCACCAGCTTCACCGATCCTTCAAGCCACCAATACACTTGGAATTCAAAAAATTACTGATTTTATGAGCTCCACCTGACCTGCCATTGATAAGAGTTTTCCTTTCAATCCTGCAAGCTTGCATTTAATCTTATCCAGAAGAGGAAGAAGATGATAATTTTTCACTCTTCCTTTAAAGATCTCCACCCCCAGATATTTAGTAGGGAGTGAGGCAGCTGCCACTCCCAAAAAATCCAAAATAAATTATCTTTTATGCAGGGCAATCTTCCCAAAAAATAACTTGCTTTTCTCCAAGTTAATTTTCTGACCTGAGATCTCCTGGTATTTGGAAAGGAAGTAATGGAGCTGCTTCACATATCTTGCTGAACCATATATAAAAATGAATATGTCATCAGCAAAGAGAAGGTGGGAAGGAGTAACAACCCCACTCCGACCGGAGAGAGTCTTCAACTTTTCCTGCTCAACCATATTCTTGAGACCCCTGCACAACACTTCTTCAGCCAAAATGAATAGAATGGGAGAGATGGGGTCCCCTTTCTCAAGCCTCTATCTACACCAAAAAATCCTACTAGGCCTCCATTCAACAAGATAGAAATCCTGGTTGAAACTAGCAGTTGGTGAATTCTGTTAATCCATTTGGGGGAGAATCCAAATTTTTCCAGTGTGGCAAACAAAAATTCCTAAGAAAGGGAGTCGTAAGCCTTTTGCACATCCAACTTTAGGCCTATTCCACCACCTCTAACCATGGAGTGCATCAAATTTGCTAGCTCTTAAGCTAAGCCAATATTAGCTTAGATGACTTTCCCCTGCTGGAATGCACTCTATTCTGCAAATATTAACCTTGGGAGAAGAGAGGTTAATCTAGAAGCAGTAATTTTATATAGAACCTTACAAAAGAAATTTCCCATACAAATGGGGCAAAATTTATCTAAGGAGGATGCCCCATCAATTTTTGGGATCAGAGTAAGAAAACAATTTATCCCTTGGGGAATCTTCCCTTCAAGGAGAAAATAAAAAGCAGCCTGACAAAAATCCCTTTCCACAATCTCCCAACACCCTTTAAAAAACTGACTTGAAAAGTCCCACACTGCCTGTTTGATTTCCTCTCTAGTAGGGGTGGCATCCAAGGTGGAATCAGATAGAAGATTAGGAATCTAATCAAGTAACTCATAATGAGGGTCACCAGCTTATGAGAATGAAATTTCTTATAAAAATCAACCATATAATTGGCGAGACCTTGCTGATCCGAGATCCAAGATCCATCCTCACTGCGCAAAGTGGTAATCTGATTTTTTTATCTTCTAATTTTAACCGAGAGATGGAAAAATTTAGAGTTGTGATTACCATTCTTCAGCCATTTATTCTTGGTCTCAACCCACATCTTCTCATGCAGTTTAGAGGCATTCAAGAGAGCAGTTTTGGCATCGGCTTCTTCACCAAATAGAGCATTAGTCATTCTAGATTCTGCAATAATGGCCTGCAATCTTTCTAACTCTAACACAGCTTTTTCCATCTCCATATTAAGATTTGGAAAAGTAATTTTAGACCAAGCCTTGATAGCTATTTGTACAAGTTTCAGCTTTTGTGCCAGTTTAAAATTTGAATTTCCACTAACCGACTGAGACCATACATTCTTCACCATAGAAAGGAAAGTAGCATCCTCCATCCAGAACGTATGAAACCGAAAGGGGATGTTTTGAGGCTTAGGAACCACATAGGATTGAATCACCAAAGGGTTATGGTCCGAAGCAGTGCATGTAAAAACACACTGAGAGATGTTCTTGAACTCATCAATCCATTGTTCATTATAGAAGCTCCGGTCAAGGACAACCATTACATTAACCCTTCTACGGTTATTGGTCCAGGTGTATTTTTTTCCCTCGAGAAGGGCAGGGAAGAAGCTTACACGTATCAACCATGGCCTGGAATTCTACAGCTGACCCCAAATTAAAAATACCCAGCCCTTATTTCTCATGAGACAAAAGTGTGGCATTAAAGTCCCCAATACGAAGCCATGGCAGAGCAGAAGTAGAAACCATCACCAGGTCCGACCAAAGTTTTCTGAGTTCAATCTTGAAGCAGCTGGCATGAATAAAAGACATGAGAACTCCCTTACCCATCCATACTACATCAATAGTGATCTATTTGTCTGATATTGCAACTAGGACCGGACGAGCAAGGCCTCATTTCCATATAACCCAGATATTAGGAACCCTATCTTGACGTACATTATGAATCAACTCAGCAACGTAACCCAATTTATCAAAAAATAAAGAGTGAAAAAGACTAATCTGAACCTTAGGTTCAACAATACAAACAATCTCTGGGGAAGACTCTCTCAGAAGAGATTTTAACACCCACCTACCAACCTCCTTTCTGATACCCCGAATGTTCGAGAATATGACACGCACGGCTAGCAGATTTTACGACCACCTTTGTCAAGCCTAGAAGCCTGACCACTTTGTTTTTTTCTTTCTTCCCCTCTTTTCCCCCCTACCATGCCTATCTCAAGAGAAACAGCCGCCTCGTCCACCAATTCAACTCCCATCATTGTCATTTCCCTTCTACTCATAGAAGCTCGACTCGAGGTCTGAGGGTCCTTATTGGAAGAAGACCACCCTCCTCATACTATCAAACCCCCACGACCAGGGCCTAACACCACCCTGCCCTCTTGGGATGGGAAGAATGACGCATAAGATCCAATGGTGGAGCAGGTGCTCCATCATCTGGGCCAGAGTTTCCGATTGGTTCAAACCACCATTTTCTGAGTCATTATGGTCCAAAAGAGAACCATAGAGTGAGACCGTTCCACCTCATTCTACTCCATATTCTTATTCAAATCCCCACCATCTTACATAAAATCCTTGTTTCCTAAAATTGAGGGATTTAAGTTAGGTGGACCCAAATCAATTTGAATTTCTCCCTCCTCCATGTTAGGTCGTTGAGTAGAGCGGATCTCTCCCTCCTCCACGTTATATGTCTGATTAGAGCTAGAAATGGAAGGAGAAATAATATTCTCCCTTCCTCTATTATGCGGAGATTGCTCCCCTCCATTATTTCAATTTCCTTCCAAAACAGGAAAAGATCGACCCACCGAGTTGGGCCTGGGTGGACCAACTTTGTCTTCTTCGTACACTGCACTAGGGATTCCCACCTTGTCCAGCATGTTTTTCTTATCATCATCTACCTTCTTCTGTCGGAAAGTGGCCACTTGATGTCCCATTTTCTTACAGTAGCCACACTACACACTATTGTCTTCGTAAATCACCCTTCGACGAAAGCCAAAAAAATTTTCAGTACCTGGTTCGAGATATTCTAAATGAATTTCCTCCACGTGTGTAGCAGATTCAGATGCATCCATCTCGACCAACACTCGAGTGAAATAGCCCATAATTCCTTGTTTGGTAATTCTATCTATCGTAATAGGGTGCCCCATAGCTTTTGCAATTGAAAGCAAGACATTCTGATCAACAGGGTGCCAGTACTCCAAAGGAAGGTCTGGGAAACGAACCCAAACCAATTTTGTGAGACTTTGTTTCTTGTGGATATTGAAATCCAGTCGCCAGTGCTAGAATCTGATCAATTGCCCTCCCACATGCAAAGGCCTTCTTCTCCAAACAGCCGCCTTATCGCCTTCATAGTGAAATTGGAAAATGACATAGCCTTTCGCCAAGGGATGCATCACCACCCCTTGAATCAGATTCCAATTTTCTATGGCTTCTTGATGTAAATCATCCATAGAGATTAGTCAAAATTTCACCCTTCTGATGAGCGCGAATTGAAATATCTGCCTCTTTGCTTCATAATCTTTCTGTGGGGTGACGATCCTTGTGATATTTCCTGCCTGAATCGGTTAGGCAAAGAGTCAATAGCAGGCCAAGAGGCAAGCCCTAAAGCCCTAGCATAAGATCATCTAGGTGCAGGAGGTTGGAGAGGATCCACCACCTGCCCTTGCAATGGAGGTCCATGGTCCAGGGATTCCCTTGCACCATTATCAGCGTCCTCTTCATCAGTTCTTCTTCCCTCCGTAGCATTCCCTTCCACCATCCCTTCCACTTTGTCAATGGAGAAGACTCTCTCCATCATACTCACATACATCCTCTTTCTTGATTCACAAAAATCTGGACTTGCAAGAGCATATTCTGAGCATTAAACACCCCTTTAAACCTCACATAGCAAGTCTTGAAAAATTGGAGTTCATCAGACCATTTTAGCCAAACCAATGGGAGACAACCAGCAGGAGAATTTTCCTGACCAGCCTATCGGTTTGACAGGTTTCTGTTGAACCTGAAAGCTTTTTAAACACTCTAAAAATTCTCATTTCTTTTTCTTCACTCACCGGTCTGCCTCTAAACTTCAGTCTAAACCTCCTCCCACTAATTCCTTCCATTTATTAACTTCATACCACTTCAGGTATGTGGATTTCTCCTTTATTTTACTGATTTTTATTTGTGGAGATGAATTTCTAACCTAGAAATTTCTATTCTCAATTTGAAGCTGATATTTCTTTTCTTCTTCTCTAATATATTCTTTTACTTGTCTATATGTTCCTTTATATGGCATCCATTGTTCATTTAGCATCTGATATTCTCTAATGTGACAATGTGACAATCAATTTTGCCTTTCTAAATATCTTTTGGAAAAATTTTATGAACCTAGAACTGCTGTATGAAATTTCTTGTCGTCCATGAGTTCTCTGTTTTACACAAAGCATATTTACTTGTTGTATGTACTTCCTTTTTTCTAATGTGGCAAATGATCTCCTTTCTTCCTACATTTCCTTTAGAAAAATTTTATTAACCTATTATAGTTCTTTGTAAATTTGTCTTGCTATGCTAAAGTGTTCTATTTTGTCTAAGGTTTCAAATACCCATTACTTTCTTTTCTTACCTGAAATATATCTTTCATGTTGTAGGGTTCTTCTTGTGGATTCTGTACTGCATTTGGAAGTAGAAGCACTCTCTTTTAATCTCAACTTCACATGGTAGGAGAGGAGGACTTCGACCCTTATTGGTTTAGAACGGCTGTGGATCAAAATAATTGGGGACTGTTCTGCTCTAAGGCCATCATTGTAGAGCATCCAATACGAGCATATGACCTTCAAGCCTTTCAGGTGCAAGAAAGGTTTGCGGCTTTAGGGTGGGAAGCCATGTTAGATGTGGATGAGGAAGTTTACCCATGGCTAGTACGCACCTTCTTTTGCAACCTTACAGGCAAGCATCTCCACAATGGGGAGTTTAGGATAAGAAGTTGGGTATGTGGTCGCGACATCACTCTCACCTCAACTAAGTTCGGGCAAATCATCGGTGTTTCATCCGAAGGTACCAAGATCTTTTGCCTAATATGTACTTCTTCCAAGGGCTTTTTCAAGAGTATAGAGTTGGCCTTTTTAAGGGCTAATATCACTGTAGGTGGTACGGTGAATTGGGCTGAATTTACAAATTGGAGGCCTAGTCCTAAGGTATTTTACAGGATTGTACATTATAATCTTCTCCCAATTCATGGTCATTTCAGCCAAGTCTCTCTAATGCAAGCATATATTACTTTCTGCTTTTACATTGGGGAGAGGATCAGCTTGCCCTACATAATGATGATGCAAATGGTAACTCGTTCCCTTCGTCCAACAGATGGTTATCTTTTCTATGGTAAGGTACATACCAAGGTCTTTAGGCACATGGGTATTGACTTAGAAGGTGAGGAAAAGATAAATACTCATGCCATTCCTTTTGACCGTGCCATCCTGGAGAAAAGGAGTCTCCATGAGTATACGGGTAGTGATCAGGAAGCACCCGTGGCTGAGGAAAACTTGGATGGATGTGATGAGGATGCACCTCGAGATGGGGATGAGCATGAAGTGGATATACACATAGATGAGGAGGAACATCATGAGGGAGATGTACAGTTTAGCGAGGAAGAGGAGGTAGAGCATGAATACCCTTTTCGTGACTTTAACATTAGTGACGTTAATGTGGTTCTCACTGAAGAGGATCTCATAAATTTGGATATCCCACCTGTACCCAATCCTAAGGGTAGTACTCATGGCACCATTCCTAACACAGAGGAGGCTCATCAAGCTGGTTACACCTCCTTCCATACTCAGACTTCTTTTGAGATGGCTCCTGATGCATTTCATCCCACTACTTCATCTGGAGGTAACCCTTGTACATTATCTAGTTTTCTTTTATTTCTTATATTTCCTCTTATGCCTTTTACTTTCTTTTTTTTTTCCAGATTCTTTGACCCTTCAAGCAGTACTAGAGCATGTAGATAAAGGCTTTGCTCAAATTGCTACTCAGTTGGATGATCTGGAGTCTTATGTGGGCTCAATGTCTACATGATTTATGGAATCAACTTTTGAGGGTTTGACCAGAATGCTTTGATCTTCCACCAAACTTTCGTCCTTCTAGCTATCAAGGTCGATCTCAGTGGGCCTCATCTTCTTCTGATCCCCAATGGTGATCTTAATGATACAGCTCACTTGTCTTCTTTGGCTTTCCTTCATCCTCTTACTTGTCTTTGTTTTCTCATTTTGTGTACACGACTGACTTAGTTCAGTTCCTTTAGGTTGTGTTTGGTTACATAATTCGTTGGAGTTATTTTTCTGTTTAGGCATAGATTCAGTAGAGAGTGGTTTTGATGAATGACATTTATTTTTGAGTGATTCATAGGAACTGTTTGGTTACCCATAATTTTGTTACGTATTTCTACTTGAAAACTGTTTGGTTGACCTAATCTGTGAGAATGATTATGTAGAATCAGTCATTAAAAACTGTTTGGTTACTTAATATGTTAGTTTGATTCTTTGGATTCAATCTAAAAAAATTGTTTGGTTATTCTAACTCCATCAGTTAGTAGTATTTAAAAATAAGTTATTAAAAAAAAAAAAACAGAATACATTTGTACCTAGAGATTTATCTCTCATCTTTCTACCTTATACCTCTCTCACATAATAAATAATGGAGCCCACATTAACACATACTCTCCCTCTCCCCTATTCTACCTATTAGAGAAAATTTATTGGAGGAGTTATTGGAGGCATAACATGATTTTGCAATTGTTGGGACAGAAATAAGTACCATCTGCAGGAAAGCATTTACAAGAGGTATAATAGCCGAAATCCTTATTTGAGAAGATTATTGGAGGGACAAAGGTCCTCTAAAGTCAACTTCCAGATATTTACTAGTAGGTTTCTGAAAAATAAGAAAGTTCACTGAGTATGTAGAAAGCAGTGGGAACTTTGTTGTTTCACATTTATGCCCGCCATACTAAGACTAGAAAATCTTGATGCACGGGTCAGGTGACTTATTTGAATGCCTCTCTATTTGAGGATAGGAAGATCTTGACTTGGAAATAACAAGTTGTTGAATTAGTCATTTTCATAGAGTTTTACAACTCTTTTGCCTTCATTGTGGTAGATCACCATTATGTTTCTAATAATTTAGTGGGAGAAGATAGATGCACTTTTGTATTACTCCAAAGTTTTTTTAAGCAGTCACACAAGAAAGAGAGCTTCATATTTAAGGTCTATGCTAGCAAAGTTTCTCAAGCATTAAGCTATGGACTTCAAAAAATTTAATTGTTGATTTTGTAAGGTCTAGAGAATGCCATATTAGATGGTTCTGCTGTCTTTTTCAAATGTACATCAACAGGAATGGCAACAAAACTATACATTTAATCAGAAACATTAAGAGAGAGAGAGAGAGAGAGAGAGAGAGAGAGAGAGAGAGAGAAAGGAAGAACATGTCATATCATTGACCCAAACAGTAGCACTAGCACCACAAGATCCATCATCAGAAAACGAAAAATGGAGTATTTGACAAAACATACACGCTTACTTGCATCTACCCAATCTTCCTTTTTCTATGGGTGAAAGAAAGCTTCCAAGGAGCAAAGAACAAAACATAGTTTATGAGTACCATCACAAGTGACTTGGTAAACACAGTTTCTGATTCAATTCTATGACTTTACAGAGTATTACACTATGCCTAGTCAGTCTAAATTTCATTACACATCTTCACTTCTAAATCAGAAATCTAAACTTGCCAATTACAACCTCAAAACAATTTTAAAGCCAATCTTATGTTTGCAAATCAACCCATAAATCTACAGAATGACAATGGCAAGGGTAATGAACCATAGTAATTGGTAATCTGCAAATACAAGCTGATAGCAATCCAAATTACTGGACCCAAAACCAAACCATGACAACCTCCCACAATCTTCAGAATAACATTGCAAGAAGAATAAAGAATCAACATTATTGTGAGGCAGAGCATCCAAAGCATCAAAATGTACAAATCAAAAGGTTAACAAGGAACACTAGTTGTAAGAATATCAAAATGGCTGCAAGATATGTTATGCTATCAATTCATAATCCTTCCACATCCAAATCAAGAAAAAAAAAATCTATACACATGTCCATTCCACATCAAGAAAAAAATCAAAAAACTTGTCCAGCCTAGTCCATTCCACATATAAATGAAAATCAAAAACCTTTCCATCATATTCATTCCACATCCATAATGAAAATAAAAAACCTTTCCTACCAACAACGAGCAGGTCTTGCCAAGGACCTAAACATCAGTTGCTCATAGCTACCATCCACATTACAATCATGTATTAAAAAAGAAACCATGTCCTACCAAATTCAGGATATGTTGAAAAAAAAATCCACAATCTTAAATCCGTAATTTCAAAATAACATCATCAAAATAAAAAGAAATATTAACCATCATCAGTTTAAATCATTGGTCTGCAATGCCATCTGGCAACACCATCTCCAAGACTTTCATCTTGTCTTCCTCTTTTGCTTATAGGAAAAGGATTGCTAAATCCCTATTTCGTAGGAGGAATTGTTTTTCCCTAAAGCACTTCTAGAAATCCAATCCAGGAATTGCATCTATTGCAGAATTCAGTTTTTTACCTAGATCAGTAAGTGGGTCAGACTGGATCAATCCACTTATAGCAGATGTAATCAACTTGAGAGGACTCCCTATTTTTTCAGCTCCGGTTTTCTTTTTCTTCTCCCTAGAAGTTGAGGCATTGGAACGAGGCCTACCACGAGTTCGGGACATACTCTCAACTGGAGTTGATGGGACACTTGTCTGATCATAAAAAACTGTTTCTTCCTGCTCAACCTCCAAGTCATGTAATTCCTCAAGTGGGACTGGATTGGCAAAGGCATCATCATGGATAGCATCAGATGGGTGACTTGAATCATTCCCATTAATGACTTCGTTTCCTAACCATGTAGCTGTTGCCAAATGGACTGAAAGGACTCTGTGCTCTTTCTAGTACCTTTGTTCCTTTCTCTGAAAAATAAAATACAATTCTATGTCATTATTGGTAACAAAGAATAATTTTTAACATAGAAGTCTAAAGTAACATCTAATTTCATGTTATTACTTGGGAGATGGCAATACCTTCAATTCATTCCAAAAATATTGGGGAGCATCGAATCTCAATTCTACTTCGTTCCAACCCATCCCAGAAGTTTTTTGGAGATCACATAAGGCCCTCAGTCTTGCTTTCCAAATTCTGTAATGGTTCCTTACTTGCTCCCATTCAAATTTCAGCTGGAATCTATCATTGATACAAAGTGTAACAGCCTGTCATACTAGTTTCTTGAGACCATTGTCTCCAATTTTCCCATCCCTCTTGACTTTACATAGGCAATCTAGCATAAAATGTGAAACTTCACTTGGCCAAATTTCTATGTCACGTCCTTTGGACTGTGTTCCTTCGTCTATATCCATTCTTTTAAATGCAATATGACAAGAGAAATATTTAATTTCAGCATTAGAAAACATACTACAACTGCTTACATGAGAAACAATGTAGATGATCAATACTAAAGTGGTATAAAAATTAATGCAAAGACTAAAAGCCACAAGTCCAAAAATTATTACATTAACCATAATAATAATAATAACAAAAAGGAAAAGGAAAATGATTGAATTCTTGAGAATAATCATAATTGTACCAAATTCATTATTTGTGATTCGAGGAGAAAAAAAAAAAAAAAAAACATAATTGTACCACAATTCAAAGGAAATTAAAAAGATCATTCAGAACCACCAATTGTTTCATCACTATCATGCTCAGACTCTACATCTCCTTCCATCCAATCATGCCACATTACGTCAGCCAATTCATCCCGGAATTGTTCTTAGTTCTCATTCTGAAAATCTTCCCCATCACTATCACTGTCACTGGCATCACTATCAACCACCATATTTGTTTCCTCCTGAGTTGTCTGTCCATTAGTTGTTGCCTTTGCTTCCTCATCTGCAATGAAATCTTTTTCTTCTTGAGCACTATTTTGAGTCAGAATATGATTGTGTATAAGAACACATGCAAACACAATCCTTGTTTGTGTCTTATATGGGTACTCTGCTTGACTTTTTAGAATATTAAATTTAGACTTCAAAAGACGGAATGCACGTTGAATTACATTCCTTAACTTGGAATGCCGCAAGTTAAATAGTTCCTTCTTATCGGTTGGAGACTGGTTGGAGTTACACCACTCTTTCAAATGGTAACGCACATTACGATATGGCCTCAGAAACCCCTTTTGGTTAGAAAAACTAGCATCAACCAAATAAAAATTTTCTTGAGGTACCAAAATCTATCCCTCACCATCTTTGTGTAGAGCATCTTCCAAAATTCTTCAATCTGAAGCAGATCCTTCCCAGCCAAAAAGTATGTATGTGAATTTCATATCGAAGTCATATGCAGCTAAGATATTCTGAGATATTTCTCCGTGCCTATCGCGAAAACAATGATGTTGATCAAGTGGTACCCAAGTTGGAACATGTGAACCATCAATAGCTCCAATATAGTCTTTGAAGTATAGGTAGAAGCTTCTACGATTACCAGAGATTCGCTCATGTGTTATGGTACACTGTGACTCGAGTAGTATTGGGTACAATTTTATTACAGCACCCACCCAACACTAAATTAAAGTATCGGCTTACAGTTTCACCAGAATGGCCAAAATCATGTACTACTTTTCGGTTCTTCAAATTATGGCCAATGGTTTGTAAGAACATTACCAACTGTTCCTCGACTCGTACTGTTGGGCTATCTCTAAGAAGGTCTGACTCTTGCATCAATTGACATAGAGAGAAGAATGCTTTTTTGCTCATTCTTATGATGCTCTGACATGTGCGGTCAGACACACCAATAATTCTCTGTCTCGATGAATCCTCTAAGACTCTCACCACGATATGGTTGTTTATGAAGAAATAATTTTTTGCATTGTTCCACTGCTACAACCACAACAATTCCCATTAAGATAATGATTTTCTTGCGCTTCTCATAATAAATCTCATCTATTCTCTCCACGGATCCATTAGTACATTGATCTAGAGATTCACAACAATACAACAAAAGGAAAAAAAAAACACATTACAAAAGATCATATATATAAATTTCAAAAAAATATTAGTAAAACATGAGTAAGAATATGGACTAGCAGACATTTCATCCACCCACCCAGTGGTACCCTTAATATTGGATCTAAATCTGTAATGGTTTACACACAAGGGTATATGCTGTAACTCAGCTTGAACCCAAAGGGGATCCAGGGAAAATCATTATAAGATATAAAAAATTGGAAAATCCTAGGTTCTTTGGTTCCCATTTTTGGGAGCATGAGAATTTTTAATTTTTATATTCAAAATGAACTTCCTTGTCTCCTCAGACACTCATATTACCTTACCCACCCCATTTAGTAAGGCAGTTATTTTCTTCCATTCAAAACAACAGTCCAAGCAGACTACAATAAGGAATGCAGAGAATGAGTAAAACATGTTTTATTGCCTCAACTAATAAGTAACAATCTGGAAGAATCTGGAATTGTTAGCCTATGGTTGCTTAGACAGAGGATGTTTAATCTTTGAAAACAGAAACCTCAATGAATTTCCATATGCCTAATTCAGGAATTTTGGTTTTTGGAAAGGCATCAGAAGAACACATTAACTTCTTCACTAGTATTACACTTAATTAATAGCTAAGTAATAGAATCAAATCACATATAAGAGGATTTAGACCGTGTCCATTAATCCAATTCAGAGGGAGGTAGTTTTGGATCATCCAAGAATAATGAACAGTTTTACACAGGAATGCATGTTTGGCATCCACACAAGGTCAGTCCTGACTTCTCAAAAGGACCAAAACCTGATGTAATAAGAGCTTGGCTCATTTTGATACCATAAACATCTCGAAGCTTCAAACTTCAGTAAAAATAGCTCCAAGTAATATATTTCCAAGTAATATATTATGGAACAAAGGAAGGTGCATTATAGAATTTCCAGTTACCCCTGCAAAGGCCAATTCCATTTTTGGAAGCTTGAGGGATGTGAAGTGATTGAGAGATCCAGAGGAAAACTAAGGGACACATCAGTAGAAGCAGTAGTACAGATTAGAGACTCATATATTGATTCTTTAGAGGAATTTCTCAAACCTGAAGTGAAACAATAAATTTACTCTGAATTGAATAGAAAAACTAACATTCATATAAGATCAAAGATTCTTTCATAAATTTATCAAAAATTCAGAACAGAAAACCTCATTTCCAACACATAACAACAGTGCAACACATCTCGCCTGAATGGTCAATCCAGAAAAACCAACCAGGAGGTAAACTTCCTCTCTCTCTCTCTCTCTCTCTCTCTCTCTCTCTCTCTCTCTTTCTCTTAAACAACAGATTTTCAAGTTCCAATCAAAAGTAGCCAAAGAAGCATAAATATTGTAGGAAAAGATAAATAAAAGGGGGGACGAGGTACTTACCGATGGAGTTGCGAACAATGGGGCTAATATGAGAACCGTTGGAGGGTAATCCAGAAACGCGATGGGTTTTGGTAATCCAGATTCGTTGGAGCGAATGAAGCGAACAATGGGTTTTGCTACTCCAAAAATGAGAAACCCTAACTTTGTATCTTCCTTTCCCTTCCAAAATGAAGCCCCTATTCCTGTGTCCACCGAAAATGCCTCTTAGAGACTAAAAACACAGAAACCCTAAAAATAAAAATATTGATTACAAAACCTGCGGGTGAGATTGAGAAGATGAGGAAGTCCAATACTCAAAAAGCCGAAACTTGAGCTCCAAATCCAAAGAACAGTGAAGCCAAGGGGAAAGGAAGGAGGTCTGGCCCTGGTCATGGTCGGTGTTGAGGTCTGGCCATGGCGGTCTTCAGCATCGATGAGAGGAAGAAAGTTTGTCCCGATAAAGGTAATTCTCCTGAATGACTATTTAACAGCAACTATTTATATGAGGGTTAAAAATATGTGTCAAAAGTGAGTTTTGCTATTTAACCTAATTCTTATATGAACAACAATTTAGTTTTAATAGGTGTTTCATAGGAATTAGTATGTTTAAATAGAAACACATCCTAAAATAACCAAACGGTTTAAAAAACAGAGAACCGTGTTTCACTGGAAAGACTCTCCAACGAATTACGCAACCAAACACAACCTTAGATTTCTAGGTTGTACTTATGTTTTTATGGGATTCAGATGCTTCACCCCATTTTGTACTTCGGGGTTTCTCTTTCGTTCTTTCTATCTCTCCTAATTTGGGGGTTCGATCCTTTTGCATGAATTTAACCCCTGCTTGAGCTTGATCCCTTGATCAAAATTGAGCTCACCAATAGGGTTCTAGTCCCTAAATCCTAGGTGGCAACTCCAAACAACATGTTTTTTTCTTACTCTTTCATGTCATCTAGAAGACAGAGGACATAAAAGAATCCCCAATAAACCTCAGGAGGAATAAGAGTAGTGAAAGATAAAGAAGAAACCATTCCCCAAGAAGTGGAGAAAGGGATCGAAACCTCGAGGGTGAGATGAGATATTTTCATCATCTCTCCGGAAAGGCGAGAGGAATTTGAAAATTGCATGAAATTTCCCGGTCTTTATCCTCATGGCTACCCTCTCCACCCTTTGTAATTTTGCCTGCCTCTGTCCCCCAACCCTTTGTAAATCCCCCTCCCTGAACCTCTCCCAAACCATGAATATGGTCAACACTATAGTTTTTGGATAACCTTACTCAATTTAGTCGGAATTGGCCAAAGTTGGTCCTAAACATCCTAATCCCTCTTAAGCTACTGTATTATAGGCAATTATCTAATTAATATACAAATATATGTATACCTATATCAATTCCCATTGGGAATCAACAATCCTAATCCATATATTGCATAAAAGTAAGGGGAACGATTTTGTGCATGACGCCTTTGGTGATCACATGCTTTGTTAAATGGGAGGCTTGCTATCTCAATAGGGTTTTTGTCCATCTTCCTCATTATTTGTGCACTACGCATGGCTGTGTACAAAACCTTTCCCCAAAAAAAAAAAAAAAATGATTATATAGAGGTAGATTTTTAAAACCTCTGCTATATAATCTATTAAACGTTTGACTCCAACATGAATCATTTGGTGAGTGAGGTGTAGGAAAGGATTCTCGGACATCCAGTAATGCTAATATATTACTACTCTTTAATTTCAATATTTAGATATAGTAAATTGTTACCATTGATATTGAACCATTATTATATTTATTTTTTAATTGTGACAATAAGAAATCGCTTTTAGTTGAGGGTACTTGGTACCGGTAATATTTTACTAACGTGGAGGGGCAGTCATTTCGCCCCACTTAATTTGTGTGGGTGAAGCAGAACACGATCAAGCGTCATTGTTTTTGTCTATAACAATGGTAAAAGAATAACTCTAAATGCTCTGCCTTAAGTGTTGCCAAAACGCTCTCTTCTTGTAGTAGACAGATCCAGTCTCCGATTCTGACTTAAAATCTGTATTCAAATTGATTGATTTTGATTAGAATTTGTCATGATTGATCTTAATACCAACTATATTTTGGAATGGTGGATTCTAGGATTTTTTGGTTTGGATCGGTAGTCTTCAGATTTAAGGGCCAATTATAAGGTTTTGACAAAGGGATCATTGGCGAATCAAAAAAAGGGATCATTGGCGAATCAAAAATACCATTACCCAAGTGGATTGCGTTTGATAACATGCTTAGCCTTAGGGTGAAACAAGGTTGGGTTTCTTGAAACCCCAGCACAATCCCAAGTCCTCATACAAAGCCAAGCTCTACCCTGAGGTTGGACTAGAGTATCTCTACCCAGGAAGCCTAACCCTACCAGGCTCAGTCCAGCCCAACTTGGTCCTGATTGACCCTGGTTAGGTCTGGTTGACCCTAATTAGCCTTGATTGACCTTGGTTTTTGCCAAGGTTGGGCTGGCCCTATTATTTTTCCATTTGTATCCTTATATGTAATTTAAAAAAATATATATGAAACATCTTCAACATCAATCCTTCTTAAAAAAAATCTTTAAGGATTAAAGTCTTTAACATGATATATAATAATTAATATATAATTATATAAAATCAGGGTCAAGCCTAGTCAGGGGCTTCAGCTCATGTCTTGGACATAAAAATCCCAGCCCAAGCCTAACATGTGGGCTGAAAAGGCCAATCCAAGCTTTGTTTGGGCTCAAGGTGGGTTCAAGTTCACAAGGCCACACGGTTCTAAAAAATGGAATGGAATAGTCAGTACCGGCTGGATCAGAATAGTATCGACCTTGACCAATTCCCAATCCTAACCTTTCTAATCCCAATCTACATGTATGGTCCAAAGACAAAATCATAATAAAATTTGATTTAAAAAAAGGGGGGTAGACTTATCCAATATTGTCCAATCCAAACTAATCTAAAATGGTATCAAAACGATATGGGCCTTGATCAATTCCATGATTGTTCCTTTGTTTTAGAACCTTACAAGGCAGAACTTACACTCCCACTTAGCCTTATATGTCGAAAGCTTTATTTTATTTTTATGGATCAGATGGATGGTAGAGATGAATCCTATGCAAGGTTTCAAAAAACAGAATTGGGAATCGAATTAGTGAATGTCAGTTTCGATCCAAATCATCAAGAAAAATTGATTAGAATCACCAAAAATTGGCCAGAAACAAACCCAAACAGGTGGAATCGACCAAAGTAGTAACAACCGATTCTGATCTGAATTTTTATAGTTGACAGAATCATGGTTTTAGGAATTAGTATCAAAATGGCCGATACCAAAATACCAAATTCGTGTTACCATGGTTTTGCAGATAAAGTAACAAAAAAAATTCAAAATTTAGGAGAAAAAGCATTGGTTCTAGTTTGATGCCAGCAGTGGCAGATATGCATCAATATCCGTATCAATTTCAGAATCAACCGATGCCCGATATGGTAAACTAACCTCTCTCTCTCTCTCTCTCTCTCTCTCTCTCTACTTAAGGTCATCAAGAAAAGTTTTTATTAAAAAGAATGAAAGAACTACAGGGCCAACAAGCCACTATAAAAAGAAAGCCCTAACCCACCAACTCCACCTATGACATTGCTATCAGCAGAGAAGGGCAAAGACAAAGAATAAGCTAGAGATCAGCCTCCACCTCCACCTTTGGCATTGCCACTAGGAGAGGAGAGAACGAGCCATTAACTTATCAAACACAATAGCTTAGAGAACTTTTAGCTTTCACAAACGGAACCAAGGTCTACCTGAAGCATCCCAATCGATCTCATTAGTTGAGAACTGAGGACGGAGCTCCAAACTACTAAAGAACGTGTTGCAAATACATGCCTCGTCAACCCATCTGCCACAATGTTAACCTCCCATAAACAGTGACTTATGGACCATTGAATTCTGTTCAAATCTTCCAAAATGTAGAGCCATTTCTGATGGAATACCCATAGAATGTATTTTCTTTCCATCCAACCCACCACTGCTTTGGAGTCACAATCCACCTCTAACCAAGATAAGTTGAATTGCATGATGATCTTTATTGCTTCAATGAAAGTTGCCATCTCAGCCCAGTAGTTAGTGGTAATCCCTTCAAAGGAAGAAAAGCAGCACATAGGATATCCTGAATGGTCTCGGATAATTCCTCCTGTGCCCTCATATCCCGGATTACCTAGGGAACAACCGTCAATATTAATTTTAAAGCATCCCATTGAAGTACTTGTCCATTTCAACTCGTTGTACACTTTCCTAGTAGCAGGAGCTCTCACCAGACAAAGCGCAGCAGAGATTTAGAGAACCCTCAGCATTTGAACTTCAATATCAGTTAGTCGCGAGAAATCCTAAAGGTCATGCACCACTGCTTTCATAATCAAAGATGCTGGTTTGCAAATGTTCTCAAATCTTCATTGATTTCACTTATTCCGAATCTAATCTAAGGTATACAACAGGCAGGCTGACTAGATTTGTCTTAAGGGAAAAACACTAGTTTGAATTTTCCACTAGGAGAACAGTTCTTGGATTAAAGGAAAACCACACGATCTTAGATAAAAAATCTTTAATAATTCTGACCACATCAAACATGAAAACCTGCAATCAAGAAATGTATGCTAAAGGGATTCACAAGCTACCAAGCATAGGGAGCATCTAGATGCCATACGCACCAATCGGGCTATCACTTGGTCATTAGTAGGTAGTTTCCATGGATCAGACGCCAACTAAAAACCGAGATACGAAGGGATATATACCTTTCTTCCAAATTAAACTATGCCATGGGACTTCTGGCCTTCGATCGCAAACCCCTTCCCATGCTAAAAAGATAGAAAACACCTCTAACTAAGTCAAAGACCACACCCTTCTATCACGAGAAGGAACAGAGGGGAGCAGGAAATTTTGAATATGAAAATAAACCTGTTGAAGCGGCTAAGACACCAGAATAGGGAGCACCCAGTTCCCATTAATGACAAAATCCTCCACCTTTGCGCTCAGATATTGGCTCGAACTAATGTCAAGAGCCTCAGAAATTGACTTCTCAAATAATCGTCTATCATCCCAAAAAGAGATTAAGGACCCGTTCCCCACCTCCCATCTCTCTTTTCAATCCAAAAAATCCCATATCTTCTTGAGACTAGGCCAAATGGAGGAGCAAATATAATGTGACATTTTCTTTCCTGCTTCATTCAAAAACCGCCCTCTTAAGAAAGATGCAACCAAAGAATCATCAGTTTTGATAAACTAGGCTAATTTAGCAAGCATAGCCATATTAACATCCCTCAGTCTTCAAATACCCAGCCCTCCTTCCTTCTTTGGCTTACACATAGTATCCCATTTTATTGTAATAGAACAAGAAACCTTGAGGCATGGTTTTAAGTATCTCCGATACCGATACGATACCCTCCAATACGTATCTTAAATTTAGTCGGTCGATACGATACATTGAATTTTTTAAATCATTTCGTATCGATATATATATCTTACAATACATACCGATATGCATCAATACACCACTAATACACATCGATACGATACGACATTCCTCGATACGACTCTATGAAAAATATAAAATTGAGGTAAAATGTACGTTTTGGTATGTATTGGTACGTATCGGTGAGTATCGGTACGTATCGGTATATATCAGCACGTATCGATGAGTATCGTTATATATATATCGGTACGTATCGGTGAGTATCGATACGTATCGGCGCTACGGTCATATAATGGCCAATATGGGTAATTTTTCAGAAAAAAAAAAAACAATTTTTTGAAGGGTTTTTGTTCCAAAGTTGCTGTCAGCCATATTTCTCTCTAACTAAAGTGGAAATCAAGGTTGGGGACAAGGATTTTACATTTATGGGATAACTACAGACCTTGAATTCTTAGTATGGTACCCTTAATTTAGTGTTTATGCATAATACATGTTATCAATAGCTTTTTTTAACAAATTTTTTATGCAAAAGTATTTAAAAAAATGTTTCCTATCCATTTATGTGTGTATCTTTAGCGTATCTTAGTGTATCTCCGATACGATATGATACCCTCCGATACGTATCTTAATTTTGGCCGACCGATACGGTGACCGATACCGATACTTTAATCCTTGCCTTGAGGTCTCCACACCAAAGAAAATTTTGTGTCCATCGCTCCATCAATGAAATGATCGATGCATCCTAGAGATATATTGCAAAGTTATGGATGGTAATACTACCAATGACAGATTTTACTAGCTCAATCTAGCCTGCTATAGACACATCCTACCTTTCCACCCAATCAATCTTGCCTTAAACTTGTCCACCATGGTCATAATTAACTCCTTTTTCACATGGCCTCTAAAAATTTCCACACCCAAGTACTGGGTTGGGAATTTACACTCTGGAATATTAAACACCTCCTTGAGCCATCTCTTTCCTGCAACTGAATTTTCCCCAAAAATATCATGCTTTTCTTCATGCTAATATGTTGACCTGAATATTGTTAGTAAAGATCCAATTTTTTTTTTAAATTCTTTACAACTCTAAAATCAGCATTGATGAAGATGAATATATCATCTGCATATAGTAAATGGGATGTGGTATAAACCTTCCAAGGTCTGGGCAGCGCATGAATCTTTTTTCCCCAATCAAGGCTTGAATGCCTCTACATAATACCACCTCTGCAATTATGAACAGAATGGGAGAGAGTAGGTCACCTTGTCGGAGCCCCCTCTCCACCCCAAAGAAACCCACTGACCCTATTGATGAGAATCGATAACCTAATGGAAGCTAAAATTTGGTGAAGCCTGTCAATCAGAGTTTGGGAAAAAAACAAAAAGACTCATAACATCAAATAGAAATGACCAGTCGAGTGTATCATACGCTTTCCTTATGTCAAGTTTCAGAGCCAAGCCTCCTCAAAAAGATTTTGAGTGCAATAAATTGGCTAATTCAGAGGCCATACAAAAATTAAATGATAAACAAATCCTTAGGAAGTCTTTCACACCTGGTGATAAGGTTTTGCTTTACAATTCTAGGTTGCATATTTTTCAAGGCAAGTTCAGATCCCGTTGGGATGGTCCTTATGTTGTGCAGATTGTTTTTTCTTATGGTGTTGTTGATGTGTTGAACCCTAGCACAGGTGCAATTTTCAAGGTCAATGGTCAACGGTTGAAGCCCTTCATTGAGTTGTCATCTTCTGCTCTGGAAGAGGTCATGGATCCCCATGAACCTCTTTACATGAATGATCAAAATTTACCCAGGTATTACCCCCTTGCATTGTCTCCGCTTTTAATTATTTCCATGCATTGAAGATATTGCATGACTAAAGTGTGGGGGAGGGAAACCAGTTTCTTTTTTTTTTTCCCCCTTTGTTTGTGTTTGTTTCCTTTTTCTTTTTGAGCTTGCTAAGGATGAAGTCTTACTTTGGCTTTTTCGCTAATGACCATACCATTTGGTTTCTTGATGTATAAAAGTAATAATTTTGATTATGATACCCATCTTGAAGGCATAAAAACCCTGTTGAGAAAAAAGAAACAAGCCTGTGTCTTGAGATGGGACTCTCTTTTGAAAAATAAGAAACCCTTGTTTTATGGTGTTGGACCATATGTAAGTCTGTAGGGTCCTTGTACTCTTGATTTGGAGTTGAGACTTTCTTTTTAGATTGGCATGAGTTGACAAATACACAGTTTTAAATGAAGTGTGGAAAGTGATGTAAAAGTTGATTTCCTCAAAACTAGATAGGGCAGTGCACCTCAAGAAGCGTGGTGTCTTGATTGAAACTCTTAGGGAAGAAAATTCTGAAAGAACTTTGGCATCACTGTCTATGTGGGCATATGCAAAAAAGCGAAGCTACATAGTAACTTGGATGTCTGGTGTATACTCCACCATGTCATTCAGGCCAATGGTAGTGGAGTAGGATAGAGAGTTTTTTTTTTTTTAAAGAAAAAAATGTCACACCACAATTCCGGTAGACCCAACTTACCATTAGGAAAATCGGGGTTGTGAGTAAGACAAGTACCTATCTTACAGACCTACTAGGATCTCTAATAGCAGTGCCTTAACATTTTCACAATCTCACATCACAAGCCAATACAAGTATCATAATTAGAGTAAAGTAGCGGAATCATAATGGGGAAACGTCTAATGATAATATAATAGTAATAACTGAGTTATTCTGTTACATTCATCCATGACATATAATATAATCTCAAAAAAATATACAATCCATAGTTATACCCAAAAGTATCAAAGTATGATGTACAATCTCATGGTACGGCATAAGCACAGTGGTCACAAGCATAGTCCTGATCGTGCTTTCCTGCTTCTGGCATCCACTAGTTGCACGTATGCGTCCATGGGTCACCTAGCAAACCCTTGATAATCCCCTCCTGGCAGTCACGACATCGGTAACACATCAGCCACGCCAGATAAGTTCCCGCCTCCAGTAACAATCACATCGTACTGCGGGAGTGGCACTTCAGAAAGGCTCATCAAACATACCACAATGGGTTATCCAACACCTCAACCCCTGTTGGCAAGGGTGCATAGTATAGGGAGTGATACCTAACCACATATATACTACATGCCTTTATAATGATACAGTTAGTATGGAGTACATGATACCAGAGAGACCTCGGCCACAAAGTATAATCCATCTCCAAATACAGTCCTGGGTACACAATACCAGAGAGACCTTGGCCACAAAGTGAAACCCGAGACCGTTTACTTAATCTAGCATACAAATAGCAATTGAGTATGGACTACGCAACACTGGCAAGACCTCGGCCACGAAGCGTATCCATTTCCAAATGTAGTTCCGGGGTACATGATACCAGCGAGACCTTGGCCACAAAGAGTAACCCGCGACTACAACTAACTCTAATGCACATAATCAATGCATGAATGCAACATACATACAGTAATCACAGCACCGGTATCACCTCGGCAATGCCGAATTTCATCACACACACATCCAACATACATACGGCGATCACGGTACCGGTACCACCTCGGCCACACCGGATCCTGTCATACATTCCACACAATTCATACCATGATCATAAAATGATAATTTCAATTAAACATATAATTCTAAGCATGTGAGAAATTTAATAAATAATAAATATTTCAAAAATAAACACAATCCATCCCTTACTTGTTTTATGATCGGTTGTGTTTGGGTTCAAGTACAGCCATTGATCAATCAATTCAATTCTGGCTTCGGGGCACGTGTGCATCACTGTCTTAGACACAATGGAATCTTACATCAATATACGTCGGAAACATCAGGATGGACCCACACAGGTCACCCCCAAAGGGTATAGACACAGTTCTTAGGTGACAATACTGTCACCGGAAACACCCACTGGAAATAGGGCATTTCCATCAAAAATATCAGTCTTGTTTCCGGTAGAGGTGATAGAGAGCACATTAGGCTCATTTTTCCACCGGAAATAGCTACAGTCCTTCCTGTGCCATATTTCTGATGGACACAGAAAGGTCCAACTCGAATTGGGGCTTTTCAGCTCGGACTCGATCGTCAGGATTTGTTCCATGGAGTTTGTAGGGGATGTTTCTAGCATCATTTTAAGCCAAGAAAATCCCAATTCCACTAAGCCGTTTGGGAGATACGTCGATTGAACAATTGAAACCCTAGTTGGTCTTTTGGTATTACATGTTGCCAGAGCTCACCGGGCTTAGTTCGAGCTCGACAACAACACCAGGAGGGTAGAACACCCATCCTACAACATAACATGGTGTGTACACCAAGATTCCATGCGTACCTAGTTTGTCTAGGTCAAAATGAAGAGAGAGAGTGGCATGGAGGTTATACTTACCTCTGGCAGCGATTCCGATAACAAGGCGGTATCCAGCACCAAGGTAGGCCTTCAATCCCCTTATCCTTCCTCTTCTTCTTCCTTCCTCTCTTATTTCTCTCCTCTCCTATGTTGGGCACAAGGAAAATGAGGAAATGAATCCTCATTTCCCAACTTATAACTTAAGCTGGCCCTTAGGGTCCGTTTGGTTTGGGCCTCTTTTGAACCAATCGGGTTAAAACGAGTTTCAGGGCACGAGGACCCACACAATTGGGTCCATAAGGTGTTCACATCAAGAGGAAGATGTGGAGGATGATTTGGGATCATCCAAAACCATTTACGATGCGAGTGGTGGGACCCACGGGCATCAGAACCTCGACAGCAGCCAGTGGACCCATCGAAAATAGGCACCGGATTCATGCCCAAGCTGCTTCCCGTGGCTTGTTTCCAGTGGTCAAGACAACTTGCTGTCTTGATAGCTTGCTGTCCCAGGGTTGGTATCGCACGGGTGGTTTCCCTCGGATATGCCCAAGGCTTTTTGGTAATTATGATGGGTACCGGAAAGCAAGTGTGGGGAGTCGGTCACTTACCGTCTCAGATCGGAAGGTATGAATCCCCTACGGTTAGAGAGGCATAAAATGCATAAACATGTGGGGTCATCTCTTACCCTTATGCAATGTGCAACCATAAGCCAAAACCCAATCGTACTTCTGATCTCCGATTCGAGGCCTGTCACTACAGTTCAAATTAATCGGATTAGGGCACAGGTGTAACATCTCCCCACCTTACAAGAATTTCATCCTCAAAATTGAACATACATGGTAAATCAAACAATCTAGGATACTGCTTCATCATTTAATCTTCTCGCTCCTAGGATGCTTCCTGTTTGGGGTGGTTCATCCATTTCACCTTGACGAAGGAAATGGTGCGGTTGCGAAGAACATGGTCCTTCCGATCAATAATCTTCTCCGGATACTCCACATAGGCAAAGTCCTCATCCAACTCATGAGGTATGTAAGTCAAGACGTGAGTTGGGTCAGAAATGTACTTCCTCAACATAGATACATGGAAGACATCATGTGCACCTTCCAACTCTGGCGGCAAGGCTATCCGGTAAGCCACCAGTCCGATCCTCTCTAGTACATCATACGGTCCCATAAACCTTGGACTAAGCTTTCCCTTCTTGCCGAACCGCATCACCCCTTTAACTAGGGAGATCCACAAAAAGACCTTGTCTCTAGCACCAAACCCTAGATGTTTCCTCCTAACATCTGCATAGCTTTTTTGCTTGGACTGAGCTACCTTGATCCTTTCTCTAATCACATTCACTTTCTCACTGATAGTCTGTATCAAGTCCGGACCCAAATTATGCCGCTCACCAACCTCATCCCAATAGAGTGGAGTCTGGCATTTCCTGCCATACTATGCCTCGAATGGGGACATCCCGATGGTGTCCTGATAACTATTGTTGTAGGAGAATTCAATAAGGGAAATATGCTCATCCCATCTATAAATCATATCCAAGGCACATCCTCGGAGTAGGTCCTCCAATATCTGAATAGTCCTCTCCGACTGACCATCGGTTTGAGGGTGAAAGGCAGTGTTGAAAGCCAACTATGTGCCCATAGCCTTCTACACACAGGTCCAGAACTTGGAAGTGAACCTGGGATCTCGATCAGAGATGATACTAACTGGTACACCATGCAACCTGATGATGTTATCGACATACAACTTAGCTAACTTGTCCATAGAAAATGTGATCTTGATTGGGATAAAGTGAGCTGCCTTAGTCAAGCAGTCCACAACTACCCAAATGGCATCCATACCCTTCTGTGTATGGGGTAGGCCTGTGATGAAGTCCATAGTAATATTCTCCCATTTCCACTCCGGAATAGGTAGGGACTGTAATAACCCATGGGGCCTCTGTCTCTCAGCCTTGACTTGCTGACATGTGAGGCATCTAGACACATGCGTGGCCACATCATTCTTCATTCCTCTCCATCAGTAGGAGCCTTTGAGGTCCTTGTACATTTTAGTGCTATCGGGGTGAATGGAGTATGGAGATCTATGTGCCTCTCTTAAAATTGTGTCTCTCAATTCACCATCTATGGGCACACACAACCTTCCTTTGAACTTGAGGATCCCGCTTTCAGTCATCGAGAAATCTAGGTCCATTTGGATTCCTTCCTGGCATTCTGTTATCAGCTGCTGTAGCTCTACATCAGTAACTTGAGCTACAGTAATCCTATCCATCAGACTAGGTTGTACCACCAGTGCCGATAGTGACAAGGTGACACCCTCTACTAACAGCTCTAAGTCTAGTTTCCTAGCCTCCTCTAGGAGATACTCATTGGTGGTCAGTGATGCCAAAGTCAGTGACTGGGATTTTTGACTAAGTGCATCAGCTACCACATTAGCCTTTCCTGAGCGAAAGTGAATAGTATAATTATAATCCTTCATCAACTCCAACCAATGCCTCTGCCTCATGTTGAGCTCCTTTTGGGTGAAGAAGTACTTGAGGCTCTTATGGTCACTGAAGATCTCACTCTTCTCACTATACAGGTAGTGTCTCCATATTTTCAGTGCAAAAATCACGGCTGCCAATTCCAAATCATGGGTGGGATAGTTCTTCTCATAATCCTTTAACTGACAGGATGCATAGGCAATGACTTTCCTGTGTTGCATCAATACACAACCCAATCCCAGCTTGGAGGCATCACTATAACAACTATACCACCTGTACCAGTCAGAATAGTCAAAACTGGAGCTGATACCAACTTTTACCTTAGCTCCTTGAAGCTCTTCTCACAAGCATCAGACCACTCAAATTTTACACCCTTCTATATGAGTCGGGTCATCGGAGTAGCAATGAGAGAGAAGTTCTCAATAAACCTCCTATAGTATCCAGCCAATCCTAGAAAACTACGTATGTCTGCTATACTCTTGGGAGTCTCCCATTCTAGAACTGCCTTCACCTTGCCTGGGTCAACCTTTATACCCTTGGTTGAAACAATGTGGCCTAGGAATGCCACCTGTGATAGTCAAAACTCGCACTTGCTGAACTTGGCATAGAGTTGCTTCTCTCTCAGCCGTTGCAGTACCAACCTCAGGTGAACAACATGTTCCTCTGCACTCTTGGAGTAGACCAAAATGTCATCAATGAACACTATCAACTTGTCTAAGACATCCTGGAATACCTGGTTCATCAAATCCATAAACACAACCGGTGCATTGGTCAACCGAAATGACATTACTAAGAACTCATAATGTCCATACCTTGATCTGAAGGTTGTCTTGTTGACATCACTATCCTTGATCCTGAGCTGGTGGTAGCCCGATCTAAGGTCAATCTTGGAGAACACCTTGGCACCCTGCAACTGATCAAATAAATCATCTATCCTTGGCAAAGGATATTGGTACTTGATGGTTAGCTTATTAAGCTCCTGGTAATCGATGCACAATCTCATACTTCTGTCTTTCTTCTTGACAAACAAGACCAGTGCTCCCCATGGAGACACACTAGGTCTAACAAATCCCTTCTTCAGAAGATCTTGAAGTTGCACCTGTAATTCCTTCAACTCTGTGGGGGCCATGCGGTAAGGGGCCTTGGACACTGTGCCGAACTGGGGAGTAGGTCTATAGCAAATTCCGTCTCTCGGTCCTGAGGCAAACTTGTCAAGTCATCTAAGAATACATCGGAAAATTTCCTCACCACATCTAGCTAGGTCAATGGCCTAATCTCTATCTCAGTATCCATCATAGATCCTAAGTAGCCTTGACATCCCTTATCCAGTAGCTTCTTTATCTGGAGTGCGGATGTAATAACTTTCTTGGGTTTCTTGGGCTTATCCCCTTGGAACACAAACTCATCATCATCACGAGGTCTGAAAATGATAGCCTTCTTTGCACATAGCACACTGGCTCTGTATGCGGATAACTAGTCCATTCCTAAAATGACGTCAAAGTCGGTCATATCCAACTCGATCAAGTGAGCCTTCAACTCATGATCACCTATGGTCCCTAAGCAAGGCTCATAAACATAGTTCAAACCCACTACACTTCCTGTAGGGTTGCTCATAGCCAAACATTGAGTCAGTCCCTTAGGTGGAATTCTCATCTTCTTCACAAATAACGGTGACACGAACGAATGCGAGGCTCTTGAGTCAAATAACATATGTGTAGGAAATAATGGTATCAAAATGTACCTATCACTACACCGGGTGCAACCTCAACATCTTCTGTAGTCATAGCAAACACTCTGCCCTGTGGTCTCTAGCCCTATAGGGGTTGTGCTGGCCTAGGGGTTGAATATTCCTGTTGAGGCCTAGGTGGCATAGTGTAGGGTGCATCACTTTGCCTTCGGTGGAGGCTGGTCCTCGCCATGTGGCCCGACTGATCACAATGAAAATATCTCGGGCCCAATCCTAAAGACTGTGATACTGCACTAGATCAGGAGGATTGGGAAGTCTGACTAGCGTCAGGCCTCCTAAACTGCACTGGAGTTGGGTTGGTGTAAGGCACTCAGAAAGGTTTGTTGCTTCCTCTAGAATTAATAGATCTCATTGGCCTCTTTCCTGTTCCTTGCTGAGTAGTGTAGTTATCCCTATGCCAGTCTTCAATAGACTTGGCCACTTGGACCACCTCAGCATAGGTTTGCAGTTTCAATTCCACAATGGTTGACCCAATACCTGGCCTCAACCCTTTCTCAAACTTCTTTGCTTTGGCTCTGTCACCTCTGAGATGGTCAGGAGCAAAATAGAATAGCTCCTCAAAGCGTTGCTGATACTCGAGCACAGATCAGGAACCTTGAACCAACTGAGAGAACTCACTCTCTCTCCTATCCTGGAAGCTTTTCAGAAAATAGTTCTCAAAGAAGGCCCCTTTGAAGTCTGCCCAAGTAGAGTTCAGGTTACTAGCCCTCAAAATAGGCTCGGTGGCACTCCACCAATCATTTGCTTCATTCTGTAACTGATAGCCTGCACATAAAATTTTCTGCTCATCGGTGCAGCCTATCAGTCTAAAAACCTTCTCCATTCCACTAATCCATCTTGATGGATACAACGGGTATTGCCCCACCTTGGAGAAACATGGGGGCCTAGACCGTTGAAACTTCTCCATCATTTTTGTCAAGTCTACTTAGCCCTCTACATGGGCTTGAGCTTGTTCCGGCATCGGATCTTGCACATGCCCATGCACTTGCGCCCCACCAGATGTTTGAAGGGGAGCGATCCAGCGGGTATTGGAACGGGTACCGATGGAGTAGGAGGTGCGGGCTGTGTATTGCAGGCTTCCATTGCAGCTTGGATCTATTATCGATCCTGACCATAAACTGATTTTGTCTTTCTTCCACTTTCCGGATCATGTCATTCATGATGAATGCCACATCCTAGGCCATAAGTATAGGTAGGGCCGGTGGCGTATTACGGGGTCTATCCCAATTTCGTGTAGGGGAAGCAGAGGTGACTGGCATGATTGGGATAGAGATCGGGTGTTCCAGCGTGACATGATTCCTGTGGAGGAATCCGATTAGTACACATACATAAACAAGGTTGCATGTAATTGGAGCACATGCATGCACAGTCGGTCCCACACATATACAACATTCAAAATTAGGGTTAGGGCATGCATAAGTGGGGTCCACACATACTAGGATCCGATCACGCAAAAATCGCAAAGACACACCATCGAAGGACCCAAATAAAACTTAGGTTTGAGAAAATTTAACATGAATTATTTTTCAAATGAATCCACCGGAAATAGGGAGTCAAACCCCGGAAATATGGTTTAACCCATCGAAAATATCAGTGGTATTTTCGGTGGGCAAAACAGAGGCCAAAAACCAAATTTTTGCTTCATCGAAAATAGACACCGAAGCATGCCCAGTGTTTCTGGTGGGCTGTTTTTGGTGGCACTAAATCGGCCATAAATAGGCTTGGGCCTTTGGTTATTCACACAAAACCCTATTTGCTCTTGTGAGAAAGGTGTGGAAACATCCAAGGAGTCCTTTTCTACCTATTCCCTACCTTCCTTGCGCTATTTCGCAATCGATTGGAGCCGCATTCGCATCCAAGGTATGTTCTCTCTCTCTATAACCTAGTCTTTGTGATTTTCTTCTCTTTGAGTTTTGCATTCAGCCATTTAACTAGGTTTTTCATTCCAAATCCTTAGGAATCATCTTATAACAATGTCTGGATGCCGTGTACGTACCCGATGTGCTGTTATACAAGAGGAGCAAGATGCTGCTGAGCAGTTCAACCCAATCCTGTTCTGCTTTGTGCTTGAGTGAGACCATTGGGAGTTCTTTGAGCGCCGCAAAGTCGACCCAAGAGTCTATGTGAGGACCAACGACTTCCTCACATTCCATCTTCATCAACGGTTTGAGGAGATCGGGTGGTACCGCATCCTGAAACCCAACTGATACTACTACCCAACCCTGGTCAGGCTATTCTACTCCAACATGGAATGCATGAACTGGGGTACCAAAGAGATGCGGATCACCTCCTATGTGAAGGGGGTGGAGATATCCTTTGACATGGGGCAGCTGGCAAATATTTTGACGATGAGCAATGCAGATGATCTAGTGTACTGCCCACGTCGAACTCCAGCATATGAATTTCAGAGTCTCCATACCTTCCAGGAGATTAATGACATGCTGACTAAGGAAGCCCAGGGATGGAACCGTTCAGTCAACTACTTTGCCACTCCCAAGGTTGTCTGCCATGCGATTCAGTTGAATGTCCTCCCCACCTATGGACATTATAATGAGGTGTCTGCCCTGCAAGCCTACGTGACATACTGCGTGTACATGGGGGCACGGATATGTCTACCTTACCTCCTAATGTGGACCATGGTAACTCGGTCTGAAGGGCAGGATCGCTGAGTAGGGAACCTATGCTACGGAAGGATATTGACTGACATCTTCCGCTGCTTTGGGGTGGACTTAGAGGGTGAGGCATGCTTGGGTGAAGAGGTCATAGACTTCAACCAAGACTCTCTGAGGAAGATGACCATAGATCTGAGGGAGGTGACACCTATTCCAGGAGAAGGTCAGCAGCCCATGGAGGTAGAGGGTGGTGATGCCAGTGAGGTAGGAGGAGAAGCTGCTGGGGTATGGGTTTGATGGCAGCTTCTATATCCCATAGTACTAGGGGTGCGAGGCCCTATGGTCTCAATGACATCATGGCCCATCTGGATACCACTATGTCATTGATGAGGAGCATGGACAGCCGCCTCGAGAGCATGGACAAGACCTATTGTCTTATGGGCAATAGAGTGGCCTCCTTAGAGGCACAGAAGCAGGCGATGGTCTTCCACCTTGGTATCTCGGTGCCTCCTCCAGGAACTCATGGTCCGAACCAGGCTCAGGGCCAAGAACAGAACCAGCAACAGCAAGAGTAGTGGCATATCTGCCATTGTAGCTTTTAGGATTTCCAATTTCATGTTTTTATTTGAGTTTGATGTTTTTAGGTTTAGTTGAACTTTTATATTATGTCATTTGCTCCACTTTGTTTAATTTCCTAGTCTTAGGCTAGTTAGGATTTCTTGCTTTCCGTACTTTAATTTTATAAAAAGTGTAAGTTGTGTATTCAAGTTCTTTATTATAATGAAACGACTTAATACCTATACTTGTCTCATAATTGTGCAAATTCTATTATTGTTGTCTTGAGATTTTTATTAAATCTTAAATTCCCCAAAATCGTGGTTTGGTGGAGATTGTGAGTTAAGGTAGAGCTTCACGCTCTGATACCACAGCTGTCACACCCCACTCCCAGTAGAACCAACTTACCATTAGGAATATCGACAGTGTGAGTAAGACACATACCTGTCTTACAACCTACCAGGATCTCTAATAGCAGTACCTTAACATTTTCATAATCTCACATCACAAACCAGTATAAGCAACAGAATCAGAGTATAGTCGCGGAATTTATAAATAAAATGGGAAAAACATCTAATGGTAATATAATAGCAATAACTGATTTATTCTGTTACATTCATCCATGACATATACTATAATCTCAAAAATATACAATTCACAACTATATCCAATAGTATCAAAAGATGACATACAGTCTCACGGTGAGGCATAAGCACAGTGGTCACAAGCACAGTCCTGATCGTGCTCCTCCACTTCTGGCATCCACTAGTCGCTCACACCATACTCCAACCCAGAAGATACTAGATCACCCACCATCAGCACCACGATACCTGCATCATTATCTAAAAAAGGGTGTACATGTGGGGTGAGATTTCCAACTCGCTCAGTGAGGGGTGGGGTCAAGCACATCCAAGCAAGTCAATAGCAGTAGTAATTTATGATGCATGATTGTAAAAATTAAACACATAGTCCATGATGCTTGTGATGCAGTTCATTTATTTATTATCTACCTAACAATACAAACTAAGTCCGGTAAATGCTACTACAGTGCATTAGGTTGTATCCCTCATCTCGGAAACGACATCGACTACGCAGCGATACAAACCCTAACTATGATTAGAAGCCTATTGGTCCCCGTTTATGTCCATGGGTCACCCAGAAAACCTCTGATAATCCCCTCCTGGTAGTCACGGCAACGGTAACACATCTGCCACGCCGAACAGGTTCCCACCTCCGATAACAATCACATCATACCGCAGGAGTGGCACTTTGGAAAGGGTCATCAAACATACCACAATGGGTTATCCAACACCTTAACCCCTGTTGGCAAGGGTGCGTAGCATAGGGAGTGATACCTAACCACATATATACTACATGCCTTCATAATGATACAGTTGTATAGATTACACAATACCAAAGAGACCTCGGCCACAAAGTGTAATCCATCTCTAAATACAGTCCCGGGTACATGATACCAGAGAGACCTTGGCCACAAAGTGAAACCCGAGACCGTTTACCTAATGGAGCATACAAATAGCAGTGAGTATGGACTACGCAACACCGACAAGACCTCGACCACGAAGCGTATCCATTTCCAAATGTAGTCCAAGGGTACACGATACCAGCGAGACCTTAGCCAC
This sequence comes from Macadamia integrifolia, assembly GCF_013358625.1. Classification (NCBI taxonomy): domain Eukaryota; kingdom Viridiplantae; phylum Streptophyta; class Magnoliopsida; order Proteales; family Proteaceae; genus Macadamia; species Macadamia integrifolia. The sequence continues at coordinate 158,666 of NW_024870480.1, forward strand.
AAAGTGTAATCTGCGACTACAACTAAATCTAATGCACATAATCAATGCATGAATGCAACATACATACAGCAATCATGGCACCGGTACCACCTCGACAACGTCAGATTCTGTCTCACACACACACACATCCAACAAACATACAGCGATCACGGTATCGGTACCACCTCGGCCTCACTAGATCCTGTCATACATTCCATACAATTCATATCATGATTTTAAAATGACAATTTCAATTAAACATATAATTCTAAGCATGTAAACAATTTAATAAATAATAAACATTTCAAAAATAAACACAGTCCATCCCTCACCTATTTTACAATCAGTTATGTTTGGGTTTAAGTACGGCCACTGATCAATCAATTCAATTCTGACTTCAGGGCACGTGTGCATCACTATCCTAGACACAAGTGAATCATACATCAATACGCGTCAAAAAAATTGGGAGGGACCCACATAGGTCACCCCCAAAGGGTACAGACACACTTCTTAGGTGACAATAATGTCACCGAAAACACCCACCGAAAACACCCACCGAAATCAGGGTATTTCCACCGAAAATATCAGACTTGTTTCTGGTGAAGGTGACAGAGAGCATATTAGACTCATTTGTCCACCGAAAACAGCTACAATGCTTCTTGTGCCATATTTTCAGTGGACACAGAAAGGTCCAACCTGAATTGGGGCTTTTTGGCTTGGGCCCGATCGTCGGGATTTGTTCTATGGAGTTTGTAGGGGATGTTTCTAGCATCATTCTAATCCAATAAAATCCAAATTTCACCGAGCTGATTGGGAGATACATCAATCGAATGATCGAAACCCTAGTTGGTCTTTTGGCATTACATGTTGTCGGAGCTTACCGGGCTTGGTTCGAGCTCGGTAACAACACCGGGAGGGTAAAACACCCATCCTACAACTCTCACAAGGTGTGTAAACCAAGATTCCATCCATACCTAGCTTTGTCTAGGTCAAAATGAAGAGAGAGAGTGGCATGGGAGGTTATACTTAACTCTGGCAGCGATTCTAGCAACAAGGCAGTAGCCAGCGCCAAGGTAGGCCTTCAATCCCCTTATCATTCCTCTTCTTCTTCCTTCCTCTCTTCTTTCTCTCCTCTCCTACGTTGGGCACAAGGGAAATGAGGATTCCCATCTTATAACTTAAGTTGGCCCTTAGGGTCCATTTGGTTTGGGCCTCTTTTGAACCAATCAGGTTAAAACGAGTTTCAGGGAACGAGGACCCTCATAATTGGGTCCATAAGGTGTTCACATCAAGAGGAAGATGTGGAGGATGATTTGGGATCATCTGAAACCATTTATGATGCAAGTGACGGGACCCACAGGCATCGGAACCTCAACAATGCCAGTGGACCCATCGAAAATAGGCACTGGATTTATACCCAGGTTGCTTCCGGTGGCTTGTTTTCGGTAGTCAAGATAGCCTACTGTCTTGACAGCTTGCTATCCCAGGGTTGGTCTCACACGAGTGGTTACCCTCGGACATACCCAAGGCTTTTCAACAATTATGATGCGTGCCGAAAATCAAGTGTAGGGAGTCGGGTCACTTACCGTCTGGGATCGAAAGGCATGAATCCCCTCAATTAGAGATGCATGAAATGCATAAACGTGTGGGGTCATCTCTACCCCTTTAGCAATGTGCAGTCGCGAGCCAAAACCCAATCGTACTTTCGATCTCCGATCCAAGGCCTGTCACAATAGTTCAAATTAGACCGGGATTAGGGCACAAATGTAACATCCATAATTACTCAACGTATAACAGCCAAGTATAAGGATCCTGGGAGCCTTACCATAGCTTGTGTCATAGGCAACACCTATATTGAGCATGCCTTACTTGACCTTGGCGCAAGTGTGAATATTTTGCCTTACCATGTGTATAAGCTACTAGGATTGAGAGAATTGAAAGCCACTAAAACTACTCTTCAGTTGGCAGATAGGTCTGTTAAGATTTCTAAAGGGATGGTTGAGGATGTCTTACTTAAGGTAGGGGAATTTTTAATCCCTATTGATTTCATTGTTTTAGACACCTAATCAGTTGCCAACATTCAGGACCAGATCCCAATCATTCTTGGTAGACCGTTCCTTGACACCAGTAATGCCATAATATTGTAAGAACGGTACCATGAAACTTTCTTTCGGGAACACTTTTGTGGATTTTATTATCTTTAGGTTGGATAAGTAACCAAATCCCTATGAGAAGAAAGTTCATACACTCCAAGAAATTCCAGATTCCACTAAGACTTATTTTGATATTGATTTTGATTCAGAATTTCAAGAGTGTATGGAACAATTGAGTGAATTTGATGAGGGAATTATGTCTGAGGTTTGGAGTCTCCAACCACCTGTAGAGCCCATTGGACCCTTATCTACCTTAATGCCTAAGCCTTCCATTGTTGAACCCCCTAAGCTTGAGTTGAAGGAGTTGCCCTCCAATCTTAAGTATACTTTCTTAGTTAAGGATCACACTCTTCCAGGCATCATTGCTTCTGATTTGACTTTAAGTCAGGAGGAGGAGTTGATCGAGCTTCTAAAGGAAAATAAGGAAGCCATAAGATGGACAATGGTTGATATCAAAGGAATTAACCCTTCTATTGTTCAACATCATATTCACCTCATTGAAGGGTCCAAACCTTCAATGGAACCCAGAGAAGAGCCAATCCAGTGATGAAGGAAGCATTCAAAAAGAAATTCTAAAGTGGATGGATAATGGGATCATTTGTTACATTTTTTGTAGGGGCAAGCATTTTTGTAATAGATCATTTGAGGCCCTTATGAAGAAATATGGGATCACCCATAAGCTAGCTATACCCTATCATCCTCAGGCCAGGTTGAGGTATCCAACAGGCAAATTAAGCAAAATTTGAAAAAGACTATCAACGCTAATTGCAAGGATTGTTCTCTTAGACTCGTGGACGGCTAGTGGTCTCACAGAACTGCGTCCAAGACTGATCTTGGACAATCTCCTTACCGCCTTGTGTATAGAAAGGCATGCCACCTTTTAGTTGAGTTAAAGCATAGATCCTTTTGGGCTATAAAGAAGCTAAATTTTGATCTATCTACTGCTGGTACTCATAGCGGACTCCAACTAGCTGAGTTGGAGGAGCTTCGCAATGATGCCTATGACAATGCTAGGATTTATAAGGAAAAAACCAAGGCTTTTTATGATAGACAAATACTTAGGAAATCTTTCACACCTGGTGATAAGGTTTTGCTTTACAATTATAGGTTGTATATTTTTCTAGGCAAGTTGAGATCCTGTTGGGATGGTCCTTATGTTGTGCAGACTATTTTTTCTCATGGTGCTATTGAGGTGTTGAACCTTAGCATAGGTGTAATTTTCCAATTCAATGGTCAACGGTTGAAGCCCTTCATTGAGTTGTCATCTTCTGCTCTGGAAGAGGTCATGGATCTCCATGAACCTCTTTACTAAATGAGTAACTTTTAGCCAGGTATTACCCCCTTGCATTACCTTCGCTTTTAATTCTTTCCATGCGTTAAGGACATTGCATGAATAAAGTGTGGGGGAGGGAAACCAGTTTTTTTTTCCCCTTTGTTTGTGTTTGTTTTCTTTTTCTTTTTGAGCTTGCTAAGATGAAGTCCTACTTTGGCTTTTGGCTAATGACTATACCATTTGGTTGCTTGATGTATGAAAGTAATAATTTTGATTATGGTACCCATCTTGAACACATAAAAACCCCATTGAGAAAAAAGAAATAAGCCTGTGTCTTGAGATGGGACTCTCTTTTGAAAAATAAGAAACCATTGTTTTATGGTGTTGGACCGTATGTAAGTCTATGGGGTTCTTGTACTCTTGATTTGGAATTGAGATTTTTTTTTTAGATTGGTATGAGTTGACAAATACACAATTTTAAATGAATTGTGGAAAGTGATATAAAAGTTGATATCCTTGGGACTAGATAGGGCATTGCGCCTCAGGAAGCATAGTATGTTGATCGAAACTCTTTGGGAAGAAATTTCTAAAAGAACTCTGGAATCACTGCATATGTGGGCATACGCAAAAAGTGAAGCTACATAGTGACTTGAGTGTCTAGTGTTTGCTCCACTATGTCATTCAGGCCAACAGTAGTGGAGTAGGATATGGTGTTTTTTTTTTTTAAAGAAAGAAAGAAAGAAAGAAAGAAAGAAAACCACACAGGAAAGCATATGCAAATGCCATCAATGCCTTGGTAACATGTTTGGTCAAAAACACTCCAACGCCTTAGTCCTTGGTTCCCTATTACTTCACAAGTGGTATTGCCTTAAGGCTTATTGCACATGCTAAGTACAACCGTGATTCCTGCGAAAGTGAGTTAGGTTTTTGTTGTTTACTTTTTATTCTTTTTGTTTTCCTTGAGCACTAGAAAAGTCTAAGTGTGAGGGAATTTTGATGAGCACATTTATATGTGAAATCTAGGGTATAAAAGCATGCATTTTTACATACTTATAATAGAGTTACCTTGGGTTTTACTCTCTTTTTGTAGGTTTCAAATTTTAAAAGGCCTTAGGGACTATCGGGTGGTATATCTCTAATTTTACACGTAAAGAGGTCCTATTTCTTTTTATGGCTGCAAAGAGGACAAAATTTTGAGCAAGATGAACTATTGCATTAAAAGTACACATTCGTTTAGACACTTGTACACGTGATTATTCTTTTCAGGTTAGAAAAAGAATAATGGACCAGAAGTGAACCGAGATGAAGACCCAACCCTTCTGCAGTTGTCCCAGGGGAATATTCCATATGCCAACAAGATGGAGGGACCCACATGGGGCATTGAACACTCTCTCCTCTACTTTGTGAAATTTTCTCTTTTTGGAGATTTTGTAAAAATTTTCTCTCTCCTATTTTCCACTTACTTAAAGCACCAAGGACATGAACAAGATTTCCCATTAAATTAGAAGATTGGTCAATGCAAAACAAGAAAAATCATCTAAAATAGGGGTTTGTGCTCAAGTTTGAAGAGAGAGAGAGAGAGAAAAAGAAGAAAAAAAAAAAACAAAAAGAAAAATCATGGGAGACCTTTTCTCCCATACTTTCTTTCCTATTTTCTCTCTTCTCTCTCCTCCACCTCACAAACAATCCAAGAGGAGCCTACACTTGGGTGTTCTTCCCTTTTCTCCCCTATTTTCTCTCATTTTTCCCTTCTCTCCTCCCCCCGCGTCATCACCCAAATCGTTGAATTCTCTCTCCTATCTCCATTCTCTCCTTTTTTTCTCTTCTTTCCTATTTCCACCTCATCACATGATCCTAGAGGATCCCTTTGGACTGTCCTCCCCTCTCTCCTCTCCCCTACTTCTGATTTTATCTCTACCTCCCCATTCCTTATATAAGTGAGTCGACCAAATGGGGAGAGGACACACTTTTTTTTTAGGGTTTTCTCTCTTTCTTTAGTTTTCATTATGCTCTAGCTCTAGTTTTAGTTCTTTATTTTTGCTTTAAACACTTTTGTAATTTGGTCTCATTAAATTAATACAAAGTCTTTTATGTTTATTTGTTTATGCAATTCAAGTTATTCAAAAGAGTATAATTTTAATTTCTAATTCTAGGCTTAGTTATAGGTGATAAGAACAAATTGTGGAGCATCTCTTTCTTGTTCAGTTTTTCTCTTTTAGAGTTATTTTCTCTAGGCCTAGTAATTTCAGATTTGGTTCATTCTAGATCTGGTTTTAGGGTTGATAGTATTTCAAATTGACCAAGTTTTCAAGTTCAAATATTGAAGCCCAGGTAAGTAGGTTAGCTTCGGCTTGTGGAGCCGGCACCTAGGGGAGGAGGTCATGGGATTGAACCTTGTCGTACACATTGTGTGAGTGTATGTGTGTGTTTTTCTTATTTATTATGTACCCACCCATGGGTTTGCCTAGATGATTAAGGCGAACAGGGGATTGTGTGGATTAGGTGCACGGTCTCAGGTTTGACTCCCCATCTGTCATCTGCGATTTAAGTGGAGATCATGGCGATGGGTTGTTGTGCTAGTCTCTCCGAGGATTAGTCGAGGTGTGTGTAAGCTGGCCCGGACACCTTGGTTAACATAAAAAAAAAAGGTAAGTAGACTTCTTCATAAATCTTCTCACCCCCTTATCATTCCCTCTTCTTACTACCCATTCATTCTTAATTTAGGATTTAAATTTCAGTTTTTACTTTGATGCTTTCCCTTTCCCCCAAGGTCCTTGGCTAAATGCATGTGTTGGCTTTGCCCCTCTCTAGCTATGGAACCATTCTTTTATTGCCTTTACATTCAATTATTTACTTTCAGTTATTTAATTTGCCTCCCTTCCCCTAAAGCTAAGTAGAGTAGCTCTCTGGTCAAGTAGGGAAGCTCATATTATTTATAATGCATCCCTCAGGCTAAGTAGAGAAACTTATTTGTGTGCCTCTCTCTGGCTTTGTCCGCTTTATTTGCACTTTTCTTTACTTTTCAACACTTTCATTTTTAGTTAATTGTTTTTTAATTGCGTGGTTGGAGTATATAAATTCCTAGATGATGAATGGTTAGGGTTAGATGTGAATGATTAGGTCGTTCAATTTTTATCACAATTTCAATTCCAATTTCCCTAGATGTGTTGGTTATGACACTTTTAGATGCATTTGTGTTATGATGGTAGTTAGAAATAGATCACCATAATCAATCATTACATTTTTGTATTACTAAAAGAAGTTAAAAATAAAGTGGCTACTCTTCTTTTGTTCGACCCGTTAGCTACACTGATTTGTACGTTTGCGGTTATTTTTAAAATTCAAACAGCGATCCATTTTCAGGATTAGAGTGATAGAATCCGAATTAACCCCTTTAGTGACCAGCCATTCAATGAAAATTTTTGAATAGCCAACCATACCTCAGGGCCGATCACATTTCAAAAAGCATGATAGAAGGCACCAAGAAAACCATCTGGACCAGGGGCACTAGATGGGTCTAGATCATGAACTTTTACTTTAATTTCCTCCATAGACAGGGTCAAATTAAGAGAGTGTTTATCCGCCTCCAAGACCACCTTAGGAATACACGAGAGGATACCGGTCTCTGCCACTTGAGAATCCTTCTTGTGAAATTCTTCAAAATAATCACTAAAGAATTTACCAATCTCAAAAGGAGTCGATAGCACCTCACCCTTATTATTTTGAATTGCCTTGATCATGGTCCTGGTTCTTTTAATTTTGGTAGACATGGAAATATCTCGTGTTACGATTGCCACATCAAAGCCATTTAGACTTGGATTTTTTCGCCCAGACCTTCTCTTGGAGCAACAAAGCCGAGTCTAAATCCCTCTTAGTAGAAGATTCTGCCTCAAATAAATTATCTGTGATGCCATTGGCCTCAATCGATGTTTGAATATCCTCCAAAACAGTCCTTGTACTGTCCACCTCCAGTCAGCATTAGGGAAAGTTTCCCTTGCCCACACATATGCTACCTGACACATATTGTTGCAAATCCTTGAGTCCCCGAAAGTATTCCCTAAAACCTTACTCGAGTTGAGATTTGGAGAAATTTTTGCATCCCCATAAATTCTTTATTTCCTTTTTCTTGTTTCTCTCGCAAATCAAAATTTGGAGAGAGAAAAAGTGAATTTCTCCTTAGGGCACAACCCTTCGACCGGTGATGGTTTGTCGCAAACAGCTCACATTCTCATTCCACTCTGCGGCTCAATAAAGGCTCAATTTGATGCTTACAATGCTTCCCCTAAATTGTTCGTGATTGATTTCTTGGCATTGTGGTTGGCCCTAACAAATTAATCGAACCAGTCGTTACTAAAATGGCTAACAAATATACATACATTGAGTTCATGGGCAGTAGACCTGCAACTTGTAAAGGTCAAACATCATTTTGTTCAGAAACTCTCCTAGCAGCATAACAGATTTACCAATCACCCAAGTAGAGGCAAAAGATCATCTTTCAATGGAGAAACATAAAAAGATGACTCTGTCAAAGAACGACGTTCCCAGAACAGAAATGTTACCAAATGGGCCTTTAAAGACCGTTTAAGTCTCATTTAAGGCTTTATTAGTACATTAACCCATTTAAGGCCTGATTATAGCCCGATTAGAAGAAGCCCAGTTAAAGCCCAAAACCCGACCGAGGCTAACACTAGACCGACTGAGACCAACAGAGACCAACTCATTCCTCAAATAAGTAGGTCACGGTCCAAGGGTATAGGCTCAGCCAAACCCAATCAAGACTAGACCATCCAGGGCGATTGACACCCCTATTTATTGGTACATTACTCTATTTAAGACCTGATTATAGCCCGATTAGTCCGATTAGGATAAGCCTGGTAAAAACCCAGAATCCGATCGATCCTAACACAAGACCAAGCAAAACTGACTCATTCTTTAAATAAGTAGGTCACAATCCAAGTGTATAGGCCTGCCAACGGCCTGGCCTGATTGATATTTTTGTCTCTCACATTATGAAAATGGGAATGGAGAATGGTGATTAATCGTTAAACCAAGAGGGGAGTGGCTCACTACTGAAATATCAATTTTACCCTTCGATTCCTTTCGTTTTTCAAATAAAAAAAAAAAATTTTTTTTTTTTTTTTTGGTAGAAAAAGTTTTAAAATTCAAAACTGTGAAAGTACGTTCTTCTATTGGAAGGAAAACCCCAAAACCCTTATCTTCGTCCCTTCTCTTTTCAAACAATAAACTGTAGAGAAGAAGACTGAAGTGCAAGTCGCTTCGATACGGCCATACCATCTCCTACTCCAAGTGCTTGGTGAAACTTGAAAGCAGGGGTTTAACTTCACAGTCCAGCTGAAACCCTCCACTTCCATCTCCATTCTTAACTCCAGCCGAAATCCACCACTCCCATCTCTATTCTCAACTTAGCTTGAAGAATAGAACAGACTGTGCAACTTCAAAGAGGTATGCAATCTCTGTTCTGTAATGATTGATGGATTTAGAGATGGATGAAGGGTTTATATTCTTTTTTTTTTTTGTTGGTATCTCAATCTTTATTTGTCGGATTGAATTTATTTGTGTTGCAACAAATTGAAGAGGGAATAAATCGGATAATGTTATAACACTGTTAACGGCACTTTTTTCTCTATCCTCTTGTGTTCTATCTGGTAGAATGGGATGAAGATGGAAAACCATTCTCTGTTTGTGGTGTAGATTTGGCATACTTGCAAGAGGGTTAGACCTATCTTCAATGGTCTAGCCTACCAGTCATAAATTTTTGTCGTTGTTGATAAGGGGGAAAAAAATATCATAAAATGTTATCTGTTGGACTTGAAAAGACAAGGGAAGGTCTATGGCCAAGGAGGTCAATATCATCAAATTGGATATTCTTCCTGTTTGATATCACCCAGATAGTACCTTTCATCTGTTGGTTCTGAAATCTGAACCCCTTATCTGGGTCATGTTTAGAGCTGAGACATGTACAAAGCCATCTTCTTTTCCTTAATGCATTCTCTTGATATACCTGAGAATTACCAATTACTGAAATGGTAACCATTATCCTCTTTTCCTAATGCATTCTAGATGCTATTATTGTCTGTGTTGAATGATGTATATGTTTGTTGTGCATATTGAAGATATGTTTGTATTTTTGTTCCCAAATTTTTAAACAGAACTGTATCGAACACATTTTAAACATGTACCATATTTTTACCATGTTCCTTTTTATGCCCAATTTTAAACGTATTATTGAACTCCAGACCCATTTAGCACCATACCTACCCGTATCCTTTTTTCTTGTACCTGTATTTACTAACTATCGGTATCCCATGGTCAACCCATTTATGTTTGGTTGTTTTGGATATTGCATAAAGATTTTTAATTAAAAAAAAAATAGCTTTATTTCTTGTAACCAGATATGATTGCACAAAGTTGTTAACCACCTTTTTGTCCCCCTCACGATCTGACTAGACCCAATAAGACAAAGGGCTATTATGTAATCTGACCATATTGTACTGTAAGGAAGTTTTTAGTTATGGTTTGTAATTCCATTATTCCCCCTCCTTAGATGTGCGAAGAAAGGGAAAAAATTCATTATGGTGAGAGTCTTAGTGTAACCAACCATTGTTAAAGATTGCAAGATCCTTAAAAGAGAATACTGGAAAAGGCATGAAAAACTGGGCATGTCTCCACTTCAGTTACTTGAAAGTACTGGTAAAACCGAAAAAGGGGAGAGCTGTGGGTTCAGCAAGTCTACACCCCCCCCCCCCTTTCTATTTCCAAGTGACCTGAGAGGATCCATGCCAAAACGACACAATGCCTTGAAACAAGAGATGGAAACAAGGCTTAGAAAAAAATACAGAGCAGAAGTCTAAAATACAGGAGCACTAGCTTATGATCATGCGTTCGCAATCCTAAATAAGCACCTAAACTTAAATGCCCTCAAATTATCTGAAGATCTAGTTATTAATTGCTACTCTCAAATTTCTCTTAATATCCCTGAATTCTCCCTACAACAACTTCCTTCTAAGATCCCAGTGTTCCTCTCTTTCTAGAGTGAATATTCAAGACAATGTTCTTCCCTTTCTATCCATGATGTTCATATGGGCTGGCATTGAACCAGCGTACCTACTAGCACTCAGGTTCACCAATCTAATAACTAGGCTAACAGTGGCACAGACAATCGTAAATCCCACATGTCATTTCGGAGGAGAATCAAATCAGTGGACATGTTCATGTCTGCCATTTATGGTCAGGATATTTCTTTTTCCAAAAAAGATAATTGGAAAAACAAGGAGAAGAGTCCAATACATTGTTGACCATAGAGATGAGTCATAAATAATTGACATGTGGATTACCCAAGAAATTCCCCATCTATCCCAAATTAAGAATGAACCATATAAAAGTGAAAATGGAACTTCTTTATTGGCATTTTTTCTTTTATCCGTTAATTAGGCTATCATTGTAAATGAAATTTACATTCGAAACTTCAGATGCTCATATCAATCTTCCATCCATTTCACCACACAAAGGGGAAACCAACGCTAATTATGGATGGGAGATGGAAGAACATTATATTGCACAATTAAATCTTCTAGACCATGTAGCGCAGAGAAACAGAGTTTTCAAAACTCCAATGCAGTTTCATGGTCTGCACTCAGTAGCTATGGTTTTCAATTCCCAAGCAGCATTACGAGAAATTGAGAACTTCCCCAACTTTGTTGAATACATAACAGGGGAGTTAGTCCTAACAGACATTTTGTAGATCTCTTAATTCTTTCCTTCTTTAGTAGCAGCCATGTTCCAGACTTTTTAACTTTATTTAAGTGTACCATGTATTAGCAAGTCAGATAATGGAGTTTCTCTCATTCCTATGGTTTTTTTTCTTCTTGGGAGGTGATCCCTGTAAAGCTTTACTGCTGATGATCCTCTTTGGCCGTGGATTTAAAACTTGGGTGGCTGAGCCATAAATCCCTTTATGTGTTTGTGATCTGATATTTCTTGGCTTATGGTTATTCCTGTTTATTTACGTTTTTGTTGGTTGTTTGTTACAGTTATGAAGCCATTATTTTATGTCTCTTGGAATATATCTCCATGTGTTTAAGGCTTTGTGAGTATGATAGGAACAGCATGGCTCATGTTATGATGAAAGAATCATATACTGAATTGGGCGCGCAAAATTATTTATAATTATTCCTTATGGCTGTGGCATTTCAATCCAATGCACATAGCTGTGGGTCCATATTCTAGACTCAAAAGAGGCTATCATTTTGGACAGAGAAAGTCTTCAAATTATATTTGGGGGTTATTCGTAATATCAAATGATAGGTTTAAAGCATCTTTCAATAGGTTCAGAAAGGCGTAAATCGTTTATTAAGGAATATGGTTTGAGTCAGAATTTGTTGGGAAAAACAAGATATGGTTCTTCTCATGTTAGTCCTATCTGATTTGATTCTCTCTTCTCTTGTGTCCTTTATTCTCCTCTTATTGCTTCCATATTCTTTTACGGGTGAAAGTTTTCCTTCACCCGTATAGAAGATAGAATTCCTTTTCCATTGGTGAAGTGATCCCATGATTGGACTCTTGGGTCATCATTACACTCGTACCCCCATTGAAAAGTTCAAAACTACCCTTCCCTTTGGCAATGTGATGGCACCAGTGCTCATTGTGAAGGAATTCCTCCTCAACCATGGGTGAAGGGAAATTCGGCTTCTTTTAATAGGTGGTACCCTATTTATGATCCTTATTTTTCTTTACTTATTTCTTCATTCATTGCTGATTCTATTATTCATTTTATCTGAAAGTCTGCGGTTTGTAGTATTCTTTTATTGTCTTGTAGTTGTTGAGGAAAATATCTTCACCATCCTTTTTTTTTTTCCCTTTTAAAGAATGTTTTCAGCTTGTACAATTTTTGAAGGCTGCTTAACTTAACAAATTGGGTAATAAAGCTATTTGATCTTTCTTCAAAGAGTTGAAATGGGACCAAGGTGGAAGGGAAGGGGCTCAGAAGCTAAGGCCCTTGCAGAACCCATGTCGGAAATAGTCCAAAAACTTCAATCTGTTCTAATGCAATCACAAACACTTGGGTCACTCTCAAGTTGCAGTGTTCTTCTTCAGGCAGATCTTGAACAAGCCCATCTTCTGAATATGGCATGTTTTGGCAGGCCCATTGTTACAACTGAGAAAGATAAGCAGTGGTTTCAATTTGGTTTTGAGGAGGCCTTCTACCTCTGCCACTCTCTCAAATGTCTCCAAATTATAGGGGTGGAAGATAATTGTGTAATGAACGAAGAAGAGCTATGGAAGTACATGAATTCTAAGAGAACAGGATTCCCTGATTTCTATAAGGCTTATTCTCATCTTCGGATGAAGAATTGGGTTATACGACCAGGTTCTCAGTATGGCGTGGACTTTGTTGCTTACCGTCACCACCCAGCTCTAGTACATTCTGAATATGCAGTGCTTGTTCTGTCGGGAGGTGGTGATAATGCGAATAGACGATTAAGGGTTTGGTCTGATTTGGAAGGCACCATTAGGCTCTGTGGAAGTGTTGCCAAAACATTGTTGATTCTTACTGTCAATAGTAATGGCTCTGATTTGGTTTCTCCCTTATGTTTGGAGCATTGCAGTGTTGAAGAACGTACATGTATGAGATGGGGTCCTGAGCGATGTCGTGAAAGTCATTTTGTTATAGGAAATGGATTAAATGAGACTCAGTAGTCATACTCTTCTTACATTTCGGCCTGTTTTGGCAGTTTTGTTTGGTTTGAGTAACCAGGGGGTGGTTGTCCGTAACCAATGTCTTTTGTCAAAGATGATCCTCTCCTTGTAGTCATTGAAGGTTCATTCTGACTACCACTAGTGCTGAAAAATCCAATTATAAGGCCGTAGCCTTCTATGGTGGGGTTTTTAGACTAGCTTTCTGTAGCAGAGAAGAGACGTGCACTTTCTTCTGGAGAACAGTCTCCTTGATATCATTTTCTATCGCAGGTTTCTCAACTGAATGTGGAGGTCGCAAGTGAAGAAATTAGATGATTACATGATAGTTATTATATTTGCTAGGGCATATGGGTGTTTCACCACTGCAGTCTCCTCGGTATCATTTTCCATCTCCTTTCTATAGTGAATATTGTTTGATGAATTTGTTCAGTTATTTCTTCATCCATGGCACTTCATATGAGTTACTTGTTGGTTTTGATGTGGGTAGTTATATGGGAAGAAGATCCCTACCTGGTTGGCTGGTTGTGCACCCCAATGCCTAGGCACAGGGTTGGCAAAAAGACCATCCTGCCCCCTGGTCGGTCGCTATGCTAATGGCCATGCAAATGCAACTAGTAGCGATCCCCAGCACTAATGATATAGTGAAGAAAATAAATAATGTTAAATAATTTACAAGAGAAATCCATATTCACTTGACTGCATCCAGTGGGTACATTTCCCAACAATACTATGGAATGATTTTTTTTTTTTTTAATGAAATCTGATAAGTTTGGATTTAATTTTGTCGACAGAAGCTTAATAGAATGTGTAAGTGAATGATAAAACTTGTATCAGATTTTGTATTTGTCAGACTCTTTTTTTTTTTGGGTACTCTGGGGAGTTTCAGTGAATGCCCAGTAGAATTCATCCTCAAGAAGAAATGACGAGGAGTTGCAGCGCGTACTTGTTAAACTGTTGCATGGTAAGCCCATAAACGAAAAACATTTTGTGTGTGAGAGAGAGGGAGAGATCAAAAGCTGAAAAGGTAATTATCTACATTGTCTCATACAACAGTTCTATTTCTAGATATTCCACTATGCCTAGCCAAGAAATTAGCTAAGTTAACATAGTCTCCAGTCTTCTTAATAGCATAAATTTCCTCGAAACATTTGATAAGAGACATAATATCATAAAGAGCTGTAAAAATTTCCCCGGGCCATTCTTGATTCTTATTTTCCATCCGTTTTGCTAAAGTTTGGTTTTCCATCCAAATGCATAATTGCTTAGCTCTTAGGCTATGTTTGGTAGCCAAGATAACAAAAGAAAAAGAAAAGAAAAAATTAAAAAAATTTTGAATTTGAAGAGAGAGATAGACCTAATCATTGTATAATTTTTCTTTTTTATCTTATCATGTGTTTTGTACATTTTTCTTTTCTTTTCTTGGCTACTAACATAACCTTAATGGCCTTGCTTGTTGCAAACCCCGGAGCACTCTTCTTGCTTCAGCTTCCAATGCACTCCTTGCATAATCAAAATCCATAGATGCGACAGAGGCCTTCCGATTAGTAATATTAATGAATGCCCATCTTGCTTCATGTCTCATTTCTCATCTATCATTTCTTCATTGCTCGTACTTTCATTTCTCTATTTTGTGTGGACCTTAGTTTTTTTGTACTTTGTTTTGCACGGATCGATGTTCGTCCCATTTAGTTAGGATAAGGCTGAGTTTGTTGTTCTTATTGCCGATCTTACTTCAATTGTGTCACGTTTAAACTCCTATCACAAATCATAGGGGTACGATCAGGTTGAGTAGATTCAATGATATCCTATAAGGCCAAAAACAACATTATGCAAGGTTTTGTGTAACACCCTGAATTTTGAAGTAGCTGACCCCTTGTGTCAGGACCTAGATGGCACAAGGATTGTAGGCTATTTTACTGTGGACCCACATGTACAGCAGTAGGAGGAAGAAATTGGCAGATTTACTAGTCAAATAGGAGGGGTGAAATAGTAAAAAAATATGTGAAATCAGTCCCACACATGGTGGACTATGTTGGATAGAGGATTAGGTTGCTGGAAGGCCAAAAATGAGGTAACGGGCAGGTTAACCTGTTGACAACTGGTGTTCGGGTAATAGAATGTTGGAAATTGGGTTTTTCACTTGTGGGGCCCACTTCTCTGTAGCATTGCTCCTTACACGCCCACCGTGTGTTGGGGTCTATTTAAGGATTTTAACCCTCCATTTACCTTAGTGGGTAGTGGGGCCTACATGGAGTTATGAGATGTTAAATTATTGAATTAATTTAAATCAATTTATAGGGTCCAACCAAATAGACCCTAAGGTCTTATTTGGGCTGGCCTATAAATACATTTTATTAGCCCTAATGCCTCATTTATGCCATACATGTATTGCCAACAGAAAAGAAAATAAAGGAAAAGAAAGAAGAGGAAGGAAAAGAAGAAGAAAGAAGAGAGACGAAGGGGAGAAGGGAAGAGGGCTTCTACACCTAGGGCTGCTATTGAACATCTTAGCCGACTGGTATGAAATTCTGCCATGTACAATTGCAGAATTTAAATTTGTTTATCTGAACTCATAATTAGGGTTCAGGGATTTAGCTCAATTGGGGGCAGCCAGGGAATCCCTGTGAGTTGTACAGTTGCTTAGTAGAGGAAGCCCTAATCTTGTGTGTTGTTAGGGACCCAATTGGTAGAAAACCTATCTCTAGCAAACCTTGGAACTTAGGGTTTCTACCAAATCGGTAACAATAGGTGTAATTGGGACTAAATTGGATAAAATTGGGTACATAATTGTTAAGCCTAGAGCAGGGATTAATTCCATCACCTAGTTTTATTAATTATATTAATTTTTTTCCTTGGAAATTCTACTGGGAACTGAATAAAGACTAAAATACTTATATTAGATCTATATTCAAGAGATATTCTATCCCAATTTGATGGCAAGAGCAAGGGACTTACCTCAATTCTGCATATTTCCCTAAAATTTCCAATTAATTCCAATAAATCTCAGAATTTCTGCAGAATTGTGTATATCAGCCCTAGGTACAATCAATAAGAACTCATAAATGGGTTAGTAGGAGAGCTAACATGGATATTGGAATCGTATATAGTCAATTCAGGTTACAGAGAGAAGAAAGAATCCCAATTTAATCAAAACTGTGTTCAGTAGAATGGGCAGAAGCGAATTCTACAGAAAAGGGGGAAACTTGCAGGTGTCGACCGGCCATTCTATTGCTACCCAACCAACCTTCCAATTGGGTTCTCAAAACCTTGAATGGTTGTTGGTTGGGTCTGGATGCACCTTGTACAAGAGTGGGGCCTACAGATATGTACTTAGTAAAACTCAGCCCTGTACAGAGTGGTAGGGGTTCCAGAGACCAAATCTTATCACTGAACTTGTTGAGAGAACTTTCCCATAGTTAGGGGATGTCTATAGGGAATGTAAGACCATGCCCTTTATAGTGAATAGTACAGAGAGGAAAGAAGACTGTGTTGGGAATCAGCTCAGTCAGCTGAGGGGTATGATAACTCACAGGTTACCTCTGGTGGGTGTTTGATGACCCAAGTACTACGTGGCTTGGTCTGGTTAGTCAAATAGGAAACCCTGAGATTATGTGAGTTAAATTAGAGGTCTACACATGAATTAGAAGCTAAGTTGGTTAAGTAGGTAAGTTGTTGAGAGAGATGCTGGTATGGAATCAGTGCCTCTGTCCAACTGTTAATTTGGATTCCGGTAAGGGAATTCAATAGGAGTTTAGGAGTTGGGCTATCCTTGGACAGAGAATACTGAAGTTAACCTAAAATATTAATTGTTTAATTAGGCACCTAAGATATGCTTGGACGGAGCAAAAATACATCAAATTTGGGTATCAGATGTAATATCCCACTTCTTAAACCCGGTCTGATTTCGCGGTTGAACCGGTTTAACCATGCAGGAACCGAGCCAGAGGATGTTAGAGCGAGTTCCTTATGGGCTATGATGGCACGGGTGACCTTAAACACCGGCTGGCCCGACAAGTCCGAGCCAGTGCCAGAAGAGACGGGAGTGCCCAAACCGTGTACGTGCACCTACCATAAGGCTATGTACGGATAAAACAGGTATTATATCCGTATTTTAAGGTATATACGTATGCTACATCGTATGCCTGGGGTGAGGTCCGAGCCGAGGTCCGAGCCCGGTCAAAATCCCAAGTTTTGACTCTTGGATGGGTATGTCAGGTGGGTACACCCACCCACCTGAGTGACCCATCCATCACTATTCACTTAAGTAGGAATAGTATATAAAGCTTTATGACTTCTTTTCTTTCCATTTATTACCCTCGTACGTTTGGTGAGAAAAGTAAAGAGGAAGAGAGAAAAAGAAAGGGAAGAAGAAAGGAAGAAGAAGAAAGGAAGGATTTCAGCGGCGCCGAAGCTCGATCTTGCCATTCCGGTGCCGGGAGAGTAATCTTCAACTCGAGATCTACAGTTGGAGGTAAGAAAAGCTGGGTTTTATAAACATTCGCCAAACCCACGCTTTAAACCCTTGGTTCGAGTATGATTTCTTAAGATCTTGTAAACACCTCTTGGAATGATGGATCTAAGGTTTAATAGATGATTTATGTGTTGATCTTGAAGGATTTGAAGAGATATTGACAAGGTAGAAGGAGCATTGTGAGTTGGAAGTGATTTGGAGGGTTTGAAGTCATTCTTGAGCAAAGAAGGTAAGATGGTTCCCCTCACTTGAATCTAACTTAAATCTAAGCTAGAACCATCCTATAGGACTCTAAAGGTGTGAGGAATGGGTTGAGAAAAGCCCCATTTGGGTCCCCAAGGAATGGAGGAAGATGAGAAGAAACTGGGGTTTTTCCGCCAAAACCGGCGGGTACAACCGGTGGGTCCCTACCCACCTGAGACACCCACCCGAGAGGACCAGGGGGTCCCTGGCCAAACCGGCGGGTAGGACCGGCGGGTCCTACCGGCGGGTCCCTACCTGCCGGTCCCAAACCGGCGGGTTGGACCGGTGGGTGGACAACCCACCTGAGTGACCCACCTGAGTGGACAGAATGTGATTCTTAGGTCCGATTGAGCCCAAATCGGACGTGGGACCTTCTTTCGACGTTCTAAACACGATTTTGACGTCGGATTTCATTAATTTTGATTCTAAATTGGTGAAGTACTAACCCCGCTCAATTTTGTTAGGTTCACCAAAGCCTTCCCGATTCGCTCCGGATCTCACCCGTACCGAGCGGGAATCCTTGTGCGCTACAAGTAAGTGGAGAGAGGACGTTTGGCCTTGTTTCAAGGCATTTGTTTGGCATTCATATAACTATATCTAATCTAGTCATGTCATCATGAATATGCTATATAGATTAGTCATTCCTCTCATTGATGTGCATTTATGCTATGTTTACTTTTCAAATGCAAATTGAATGTGATGTTATATGTTGAATGTGGACATCATGTTGCATAATGCATTGATAGATTAGATGCCGTGGTCGGCTTGGAAACGAATGCATTGGTGGCCCGTGGTATGGGACACGGAGGCACTATGCAGTCGTACTGCATATAGGAGCATGCGGTATTAGGATTCTCACCATCCCGTGCTACGACCCTTCCCAACAGGTGTTGAGGTGTTGGGTTGCCATTTGGGGGGAAGCAGGGGTCGCGGTTGTCGGACACTGTGGCGGTTAGGCATTACGCCCGGCGAGTCGTGTAGGACAGTCGGCAACCCCGGTGGTATTTCAAGAGGGCCAATCGTACTGCTTTTAAATTGCTGGAGTCAGCACTGTCATTTAATTTATTTACATTTCTGTTGAGAGCCGGTGGACGGCATTGTCTTTATTTTTCCGAGTACTCACGGTGGGCCTTCTCCTACAGCCCTATGGGCGTATCGCGGGAGGGAGTTCGCGGCTCGTACCCGGAGTATACGCGCACTGTGGTTGTAGTAGCACTAAAACCAAAGACTTAGTAATGTTGATTAGGTGTATGTGATCTAAAATGATTTGCATGGCATGTAGTGCATATGATGTGTTGTGATGTGTGGACTGTTGTGTGTGGTCCACCTCTCTACTTACTGAGCTAGTGAGCTCATTCCACGTGTACACCCCTTTTTAGATGATTTTGCAGGTCATGCATCTGAGGAGCAGGGGGTGGGTCCCACCGTCGAGTTCCCTGAGGAGGACTGATGGACCCCTGAGGAGTTTGAGCACGGCGTAGACTGCGCGTGTGAGAGCTGTGTTGCGGGGCAGCGGTTCTGAGGCCGAGCTGAGCTCCAGCCTTGATACCGATGCCGGGCTGCGTACTCTGATGTTGTTGATAATTTCCTGTATATAATGGATATTCAAACTTTATTCTTTTTGTGTATATATATCATGCCTTCGGGCCCAAATGTATATAATTATGGTATCGCCATTTGGGTATCAGGTATATGAGAATTATTTACAGGTAAAAACTTAGTCTTCCGCTGATATGATGAATTGATGTTAGTGTGTGTATGCTGTGGTGGAATACAGTATCTGATGATCCTGGCAGGTTTGGGTTAACCGGTGTTAACTCGGTCACCGCTCCGGTTTAGGGTGAACGGGGTGTGACATGATGAGTCTGATGACAATGATGTTGTAGGCGAGAGTGAGGATTGGGATGATAATAATGACTCTGATGCTCGAAATGATGATGAGTACAAGGACTTGGATGACAGTGACTACCAAGGACCTTGGAATAATGATGAAGATGATGAATCTGGGTATTACTAACCAAGAGATCTAAGAGGATACTCAGTATATGCTATTGGCAAAGATGACCCCATGATTGACCCGACATATGCTATCCAATCAGCACTCACAATCTGCATGGAGGAATATGGGTCCACCTCAGATTCAGAAAGTAGTGGGCATTTTTGAGATCATGAAAAATGTCTTTGAATGTCATGAGAATTTTGTGGCAGATCTTGAAGAGCAAATGTGTGATATTTATGGGAACTTAGACGCAATGAAGCTTCGAGTTGAAGAAATTGATCAAATGTTGGGTGAGGTAACCATCAATGAATGTTACTATGCCAAACAATTGGAAAACCTTGGGGAAATAGGGGGAGAAGATACATTTGTAGAGGTAATGGGCGCTGGATTCCAGTGGTTTTCCAACTCAGTCAAGAAATTATGAACTAGGGCTCTTGATATCTGTGGAGGACCTTGAGTTCCCACCCCAAGAAGGGAAGGAGAATCTGAGGAAGAGAATGATCCTATGGAAGGGATAATAACCATAATGACCAGTGATGATGAGGATCAATACCCCACCGAGATTGTTATGAAGAAGCCTGTCAGTGTAATGGAAACTAAAGTGGAAGAGACTACAAGGGCAATGCCCTAGTGATAGAACAATCAAGGACCAATGAGGCTAGAATAAGTGGCTCAAAGAAAGAACCAGAGAACCCAATCTTGGCCCAACTTAGGAAGGCCTAGGCTAATATCTCCATTTGGGGATTGTTGATGGCTTCCCCCTCACACCATGAAGCAGTCCTAAAGTCCCTCACCAATGTGCAAGTGCCGATCGAGATAGATCTAATACATCTCTCACAAATAGTAGGGATAACATATGCAGTGCAGTCATTAAGGTTTTCGGATTCTGAGCTCCCAACCAAAGGAACCGAGCACAACAGAGCTCTGCACATAATAGTGGAATGCATTGACAAAATCATTCCTCAGGTCCTCATTGACAAGGGGTCTACTTTGAATGTTCTACCCTTGTGGTTAGCCAAGAGCATAGGTGCCAATATGGAAGAGATGAAGCCATCAAACCAGACGGTGCGAGCATATGACAATACCAAAAGGGAAGTCCTAAGGATCCTTACCATGGCTATTTTGATTGGTCTGGTAAGGTTTGATATTGACTTCCAGATCATCGACATACCAACATCTTTCAATATGCTTCTAGGAAGGCCATGGGTACACCATGCAAAGGTAATGTCATCCAGTCTTCATTAGAAGGTGAAATTCCTATATGAGGGGAAGGTGATCACTATCACAGGAGACCCGGAGATAGTGAATACTTTGTCCAATATTGAAAAGGGGGAAGAATAGGCCAAAATGGATTTGAGATAAAAGGAACTTGCGCGGTCCTTGCCAAATGGACATTTGAAGAGCACATCTTAGCTGATTATGAGTCGAATGATGAAAAAATGTAATAATTTCTTGGAATGGGGTTAAGGAAATGTCATTAGGGTGTTCCAAAGCTACCTACTTTGGTTGTGCACAAAGAAAGAAGCGGTCTAGGGTACAATCCTCAAACCCCCGGATCAAGAAGCAGCAATGTCAGCAAGTGGCAGAAGGTACTAAGAATGACAAAAAAATTATTTGCCTCTTACTACCCTACTCTCAATGGGTATTTTGTAAGGGAAGGTGAAGATTTTCCTTTTTATGGGAATGTTGAGTAATGGTTTGATGAAACCGCCGAAAAGATGCAACCAAGACTTGAAGCGTTCTTTCAAGACGAGTTCGATTGGGTAACTCATAAGTTAGAGCAACTACAAACCAAGGAAAGTGATTAGGATAACTATATCATTGGAATAGCAGAAGTAATAATGATTAAAGATAGGTTCTCCTCTGGCAACCCTATAACATTGATCTGATCAAAGGAGGCACCAAGCCCCTGGGTCCTCCCAAAGAGAGAATGCAAAAAGAAGATAAGGCTTATTTGGAGTTTATAGCTTCCCACTGACTTAAAGAGTCACATTTGTTCCTTTTTGTAAGAACCACGAGCTCAAGAGCTACATAAGCTCAAGCCAAGGCCCTTCAGGGGAAGAAGCATGTATGCAAAGCAAAGAAGAGCTCAAAGAATGATGATCTGCATGTACTATGCCCGGATCAACTGCAATGGAATGGTCCGTTTTAGTGGTCAAAGATGTGATTGAGAAGCAAGGATAGCCTCAATCAATAGGCTTGAAAAATTGGACTTTACAGAAAGAGGATTAAGTAGTCTCCACTGCCTCTCACCCCTCAGAAAGTTTGGCTTTAGAGAACATGAGATTGATTAGCTCATCTTGGTGAAGACGTAAGAGCCTGTCAAAGAGACAATTGCACTAATGAGGAGATAGCAGTGACCTTTATGGAAGAAGAAAAAGGCCCTTTGCCACATCTACTCATCCATCGAGCCATTGAACCACTCCTGAACTGGACAAGCATTGGAGAGAACTTAAAGTTTACTCATACTACTGAGTCAACCAACCTAAATACCACTGATAAAAGCATCAAGTCAGTCATCGAGTCTTTTTGCAGCTATCTTGATCACTTTCCTTAACTAGCATTTGTTGTTGTTCCACATCATGAGCCACCCAATCGAACTCATCTTGGAAGAATACTTCAAGTCCTGGTTGTATCTTGGTGGAGGTTTCATCAAACCATGGCTCCACATTTCCCCAAAAAGGGAAGTCCTCTCCTTCTTTCATGAAGTACCCATTGAGAGTAGGGTAGTAAGTGATGGAGATCTTCCTAGTCATCCTCAGAACTTTATGCCCTTTGACAGTTAGGGGAGTGTACCCGAGACCATTCTTCCCTTGTTCACTGCCAAACTAGACTGCTTTGGAACTCCTTGATGATTTTTTCCTAGCCCCATGCCAGGAAAGTACTGCATGTTCTTCATCATCTGATTCACTGGTAGACTCCAAATGGCTTCATAGTTAGCTGGGATTTTCTCCTTTGGAGCTTCTTTGGCAATGGCTACGCAAGTGGTGTCTAATTCAATACCTCTTAGCTGCACCTTCTAGTCTTGTTCTTCCCCATTTTCAATGTTGGCTAAAGTGTTAACCACTTTAGGATCTCCAGCCACTAAGACCACCTTCCCCTCATGAATGAACTTTATATTTTGATGGAGACTAGAGGACACCGCCTTCGTAGGATGCAACCAAGGCCTTCCCAAGAGCATGTTAAAAGCTGCCGGTATATCAATGACTTGGAAATCAACATCAAACTTCACCGGGCCAATCTTTACAGCAAGGGTAATGATGCCAAAGATCTTCCTCTTGTATTATCGTATGCCCTTATGGTTTGGGTGGTTGGCCTCATTTCTTCCAAGTTGATGCCGATACTCTTTGCTGACCTCAATGGTAGCACATTCAAAGAGGACCCGTTGTCAATAAGAACTGGGGAACCACTTTGTTAAGGAATTCAACTGTAATGTGGAGAGCCCGATTGTGTTGGGTTTCCTTAGGAAGCTTGAAATCCATGAACATCAGGGATTGCACCGTATATGTTGCCCCTACTATATGTGCGAGGTGTGTCAGATTTATCTCGATCAGCACTTGAACATTAGTGAGAGATCTCAAGACTGCTTCACAGTGTGAGGGGGATGCCATCAACAATCCCCAAATGGAGATATTTACCTAGGACTTCCTAAGTTGAGCCAAGACTGGGTTCTTTGGCTCTTTCTTCACGTTGCTAGTTTTGGCCTCATCAGCCCTTGGTTGTTCTACTGCTAGAGCCTTGCCATTGTAGTCTTTCCCACTTCTAGTTTCTATCACGTTGATTGATTTTTTCACAATAATCTCCGTGGGATAACTATCTTCATCATCACTATTGGTTAGGGTGATTATCCCCACCATAGAATCATTTTCTTCTTCTGATTCTCCTTCCTTGCTTGGGGTGGGAAATTGAGGACCTCCACAAATATCCACAGCCCTAGCTCGTAGCTTCTTGATTGCATTGAAAAGCTATTGGAATGCAGCATCTACTGCCTCTGTGATTGTGTCATCGGGTCCTATTTCCTCTAGATCATCCAATTACTCCCAGTAGTAAAGATCACGAATGGTTACTTCCCCCAACATTTTGTCAATTTCTTCTATCCTTTCCTACATCTTTAATGCAATGGAGTATACTTCGCACAACTTTTGTTCGAGCTCGACTAGGGAATTTGGTTCATCCAAATAAACTTGCATCGGCTCTCTAGATCCTTCGTCACTTTTGAAATCTAACGTAAAATCAGCTCCTCCAATGCAGACAGAAGGGTAAATGCCACCTATTGGGTTAGCTATTAGATCATCACCACCGATAGCATAGACTGAGAAACATGTCGGATGTTCTAGTGAGTAATATTCTGACTCATCATCATAATCATTGTACCAAGGCCCTTGGTAGTCATCCCAATCTAGATACCCATCATCCTCCCAAAAATCAGAGTCATCTCCATCCTTCTCATCTTCATTTTCATCCTTATCATCATCGTCATCATCCTCTGTGTCACTTCCTATGTGGATTAAGGAAGTGTATTCCTTGATCTACTCCCCTATGGCTAATGTGGTTACTAATCTGAGGAGCTCAGCTATATTCTGTTCAATTACTTCTAGATTGTCTTCTGAAGCTACAGCAAGCTGAATTAGAGAAGTGGGATCACTCTCCTGGTCTTCCACTAATGCATTTACTAACCCTATTGATGAAGTCATCTTTGGAAATCTAATAGTGCAAGCATATCCTTCCAATCGTACTCATCCATCCTTCTTTTGGGTTATTCATCGAACCTTAAGAATGTGATTCGTATGAGGGTGATGAGGGATATAAAGTGGGATGGTATAAAGATGATGTAATGTGAGAGGTAGGGTATGAAGACTAGGGGTGATAGGATAAAGAGGTTCCTCCACTTTGATGGTGGGGGAGAGGTTGATGATATGGCGAAGGCTGAAAATATGGTGGAAGTTGATAATATAATGGGGGTGGAAAATAGGGTGGGGGTTGATAATGTGGTGCAATGGACCCTTCTGTGGATGAGGAACAATGAATGGCAGGCATATGATCTTCTGATTCTTATTCTGGGGGTTCTTATGACTCCAGCCCTTTGACTTATGACTCTTCTATAAGCGCAGGAATTCATATGATTCTTCCAAGCTCTAGGTACAATAAGTTGAGTGGGGTCACTCTATATAGTTTCTTCATCCAGATTGTTCACATGATCAGGGAGTGGATTGGTATTGACATTGGGAGGCTATTTGACCTTGACCTCAATGGTCCCATTGTCTACTAAGTCCTGAATTGCATGCTATAAACCCAAACATCTTTCAGTGTTGTGCCCCTTCTGAGTGTGGTAGGCACAATACTCATGATCCCTATACCAAGCTGGAGGAGGGTTGCTGATCACTCTTGGAGCCACTGTCCTTAGCAATCCTTGCTTCTTTAACTTCTCATATATGGCCGTTACTTGTATTCCCAAATCAAAAAATTACCTTCTTGGGCGAGGGGCCTTTTGGGCAGGTGCATTTACTTGTATTATGAAGGGCCGTGAAGAAGTGGCTGGTGAGACTAACTGTTGAACTGAACTCACCAGATTAGTTTCCAGACCTTTTCCCCGTCTGACTCAGGTGTTCTTGTTTGCATCTTGGGAGGATCCTTGATACTAGGCCTCTCTCAAAATTCAGTTCTCCACACGTGTTCTAGTGGCTATTAAAAAATTAAAAGTTTACAAATGCTGACAGTAAAGAACTTCATAATAGGGTTTTGACAGGTTTTCTATCAACATCTCTACCTGCTCTGCTTCTGAAGACCTATTTGCCATCTTGGTGGCCTTGTCTTTGAATCTCATCAAGAAAACGGTGAATCCTTCTTTAGGCTGCTGCCTCAAAGTCTCAAGCTCCTGATGTTTCACATCCACCTCAATATTATAGGAGTACTGCTTGGTGAAGGCTTTCACTATCGTTGCCCAGTTCTGAGTTTGTGATGACTCCAACTATGTGAGGCACCTCAGTGCTGGTATTGATAGGTAAAGGCCTACCCCATCTGGTTATCTGCAAGTTGCCATGACTTGGTGATGCTAAGGAAGACTTTGAGATGAGCGTTGGGGTCTCCTGACCCATCAAACCTATCAGTCTGCCCCTTGAATTTTTCTAGAATTCTTACCCTAGAGAAGAAACTCATTTCCTCAGAATCCACTGGTTGGCCTTTTGAACATTTTCCTACTCAAATCATGTTCCCCAACTTCTCTAACTACTCTCTAATTTTCCTTTCTTTCTCTATATCTGGAGGCTCAAAGTGGACATGTGCTGCAAATTCCTTTTCTTCATCTTCAGTCTAGGAGGAGGGACCTTAGAATAGGCCCCTCATTGACTATTCAGATGGGTAAGTGAAGATCCTCTCTGACTAGTTGGTCGGACATGCTCTGGTTCTCCTGAGTCAACTCGAGAAGAATTCCCACGATGACCTGTAGCTCCATTTTATTCCACATCTCCCATAACTGGCGCCAGTTCATTCCCAGGATCAGCTCTAGGAGGTTTCTAAAGTGTATGCAATATCTGAGCTATCCGTCTCTTGACTTCAGCTATTTCAGTCTGCAAGGTCTCCATGGGACGGACCCGGGCCTATTCGGGTGTTTCCATATTGGGTGGATCCATGCTTACAGGGCTATAATCACCTAGTAGTAGACAGTCTCGAAGATATGACAAGGTGATTCTGGACTTAGGTGAGTCAAGCGATTATCCTGACGCGTCCAAAGGGACCGTGGAGAATACTTGAGGTGTGGAATTGTCCTGAACCAAAAGTGGTTTATTTTAGGATTCTTGAATTCTCAACCCCTTGTTCATACATTCACTAAATTAACAACCATTGATTCATCCAAAGTTAGTCCGCTTAATGATAGGGGGTGGATAGGGTTTGATGCCTTGGTCCACCTAATGTCATAAGTTGAAAGTTTATACAAATAGCTTGTTGATAATATTCCCATAAGACATTCCATGTAATAAAGTCATGTTTTCCTTGCTCTTTTCCCACTAGGTGTTCTTCCTCCTAATTTTTATTGGGACTTCTCGGAACTTGACATGACTGCGATGGGATTGCCCCTGAGTCACGTATCTAGACAATCTTCTTAAGGAAGAGGGACACCTTTTATCCAAAACCCACTTAGGAAAGTAATTCTTTATTTCGGGAATATAATAGAACATTCCTTTTCAAGACCGCAAATAAGTCCTATAGTTAGCTTGTGGCGCTCCTAGCTTCTTCATCTATTTTCTACATGATGCGAGCATGCGATGGATGTAATAGGACCGACAAAGCTTCCTTGACAGGATCTATATACACAAGGTATATGATCCTTTTGATGTACCCATAGGTACGAGATCAAGGGGGTGACTTCCTTGCCCATTACTCATGACTACACACGAGGTTAAGCAATTGGCCATGGGGTGGTGGAACCATGAGTGATTGTGTGCAGCAGTGTAATGTAGGGTAACCATTATTCGATCTCAGAATGCCATAAAGTTCTCGGATCTCCCTAAGGGTGCTGGCACAAATACGGATATCCTCACCTTTTGATGATGTATTCGATGTTAGAATGTTATAAAGTGCACGGACCTCCCTGAGGTTGCTGGCACAAATACAACATCCTTGCCGTTTGATGAAGCCTTTCATTCTTGTATAGGAAGTTGGTATCATTCGCTCTCAGAGTACTCTCTACGACATGCACTGACCTCCCAAAGGGTGCAGGCATAATAGGGAGTCCCTTGCCAAACGATTTCACTTCGAGCATGATGCATAATGCAGTTAGTGAATACAATTACAAACATGGGGTTAGCCAAACATGTTTTTAAAAAAATGTGGTGAAAAATGTTCTTGCATTTAAAATGGACTATGCCCCCCGTCCTCTCTCCTCTTTCTCTCTCTCTCTTTCATGTGAGGGGAGGGGTTCGTGTCATGTGTGCTTTGCTTGTGGGCCCCCACACCGTCGTATCACCGGTTGGAGATACGTGGAGGCCTATTTTGTAAGAGTGTAAAATTCATCATTTGAGACGGGGGTTTGATGATGGTCCAATTCAGGGATCAGGATCATACAAAGGGGGTTTGGAGTCGCCACCTAGGGTTACTGGCCTAGGACTCGGGGATGGGCCCGATTTTTGAGAAAAGGGCCCAAAATTTGGTTTGGTCTAGAGATTTAGGGTAAATGTCAGGTTACAAAATTGAGAAGGTGTTAGGCACCCAATCTGCCCGATTTAACCGGTCTTTTTGCTAGATGTTTGAGAACGAACATTTTTCACATTTATTACTATTCCACATGTATGGCTAAGTTATCACACATATATACAATAATTGAATTCAAACTACTATATACACTAAAACAAAGCATGTATAAAGTCTACATTATGACAAGTTGGTTGAGAAATTATACCTGAACTTAATCCCTGTTTCGGGTCAAGTGGGGTGGGGCCCTGGTTAGTATCGGCTCAGACTATCTTTCGGATTCTCCTGGCTTAGGGGAAGATGGTCTTGACCTCCAACTTCCTTTCTTGAGAGATGTTGATAGTGATGATATGCGGACAGGGTTCCAACTAGGAACAGTTACTTTCAGATTGGGATTCGAACAGAGCTTCGACTAGGGAAGGTTATTTTTGGATTTGGATTCAGACAGAGCTTCGACTAGGGAAGGCTATTCCTGGGTTTGGGATGAGGTGGCACTCCAATAGAGCTTCGACTAGGGAAGGTTATCTACGGATTTAGGATGTGGTGGTACTTTGGCAGAGCTTCCACTGGGGATAGGCTAAGGGAGGGTTAGGCAAAGGTGGCACTTCGACAGAGCTTCTGCTAGGAATGGCTATTTCTGAAAAGATTCCAGGGACACTCGGACAGGGGTTTGGCTAGGAATGGCTATTTTTGAAAATATATGGGCTGACCTAAAACTGGATTGAAGAACTCAAAAGTCCCGAAGAATACTTTGAAGATCCAAACAGAGTTTCAAATCTTAACAAAGATCACTTCGTAGACTTGAAGAACCTAAAAAATGGGGGGGAGTTTCTATCTTAGGAACGCTCAAGGATGCTCAAGAACATTCAAGAACACTCAAGAACACTCAAGGGAGGTGGCTCAAGAACATATTGTTTTTGACTAAAAACTGGATCTAACTAAGAATTTGGATTGGAAGATCTTCAAGATCCCAAAGAGCACTTCGAAGATCCAAATGTGTTTTCGGATCTTGACGAAGATCGCTCCGAAGATCAGAAGAAAATCAAGAGGGGGAGGGGAGGAAAGTTTCACTATGAAAGAGTGAAGGGGGATTCTAGTGTGTTGGTCTATTTTTTTTAAGGAGGGGGGTATTTATAGTTTTTTCCGGCCAAATAGGAGAGGGGGACTCCCTTTATCCAGTGGATGAAAGGGGGGCTCTTGCCTAAAGTCAGAGGATAGGGTTTTTGTCCAATGGGTAGAGGGGGAGTTGAAGCAAAAAATGGGTGGGGAGGGTTTTTGTCCAGTGGCTAAAAACTGAAAAAGGTGGTTTTCAGAAAAATGGGAGGAGAGAGAAATTTTAGCTGAAAAAGCGATTTTAAAAAAAATGGGAGGAGAGAGGAACACCAATCCCAGCCACTGACAACAGTGCACGGGACCAGGCCAAAGTGCCTGAGGTATGGTTAGTTTAGTCAGGTAGTGCGAGTGACGTCATGGGTGCTTGACGGATGATGCATAGGTAATGATTAAGGTGGTGTGGGCATGGGTAGCGGACGCATGCATGCATGGGTGTGCGGGCAATGTGCACAGTGTGTGCGGGTTAGGCTGGTATGGGTGTGTAGGCAACATAGCCACGGTGCAGGCAAGATGTGGGCGGTCATGCAGCAGGGGCACGTACAGCGTGAGGTGGGGGCATGCATTCTGTGTAGCGAGGGCACGCAGCGTGCGGTAGGGGCATGCAAGCTATGCGACGGGAGTGCATAGGCTATGCGATGGGGGTGAGCATCATGCCGCAGGGGTGTGCAGGCTAGGGTGGGTTGGTTGGGATGGCTAGCTAGCTGGCTGGCTGGCTGGCTGGCTGGCTGGTTGGCTCAGCTGGGCTAGCTGGCTGGCTGGTTGGTTGGTGTGTGTAATATGCGTGGGGAAAGATGTGGTTTTCTAGGGAAGATAACGGGCAATCCGATAGTCTGATTTTGGCTTACCATATACCGTTGGAATCGTATTTTCGAGCACTATCCATTTATATAGTCATCTTAATCGAATTCCTTGGTATCTAAAAAGCCAAAAATTGGACCCCCTCCTCTCTCCCACACTGGATTTCTAGGGTTTTGGGTAGGAAAATGTTTCCATCAGCATCTCTGTTGGTCGGAAGCTAGAGGTCATGTCCAAGATCCTTATTTCATCATAGCCAGAGGAGGTTGACAAAATTGGGTGTCTACATAATCACCTTTCCTTCATGAATGAACTTCATTTTCTAATAGAGACTAGAGGACACTGCCTTTGCCTGATGCAACCAAGGCCTACCCAAAAGCATGTTAAAAGATGCCAGTATATCAATGATTTGGAAATCAATACTTCACTATCCCCATTGTTACTGCAAGGGTGATGATGCCAAGAATTTTCCTCTTGGTATTGTCATATGCTTGTATAGTTTAGGTAGTTGGCCTCATTTCTTCCAGGTTGATGCCAATGCTCTTTGCCGATCTCAATGGTAGACCATTTAAAGTGGACCCGTTGTCAACAAGAACCTAAGGAACCACCTTGTCAAGACATTCTACTATGATGTGGAGAGAGCTCTATTGTGCTAGGCTCCTTTGGGGAGCTCTGAATCTGAGAATATCAAGGATTGTACTGCATATGTTGCCCCTACTATGTGTGAGAGATGCACCGGATTTATCTCAATCGAAACCTGCACATTGGTGAGGGATTTCAAGACTGCTTCATGGTGCGTGGGAGATGCCATCAACAATCCCTAGATTGAGATATTAGCTTGGGAATTTTTGAGCTGAGCAAAAACTGGATTCTCTGGTTCTTTGTTTAAGCCACTGGCTCCCTCCTCATTAGTCCTTGACTACTCTACTGCTAGGGCCTTGCTCTTGTAGTTTCTTCCACTTCTGGTTTCCATTATATTGGCAGGTTTCTTCACAATGATCTCTGTGGGACAACAATCTTCATCGTCGCTATTTGTTATGGTAATTATCCCTACCATAGGATCATCCTCTTCCTTAGATTCCTCTTCTTGGCTTGGGGTAGGAGGTTGAGGTCCTCCACAAATATCCGCAGCCCTTGCTCATAACATCTTAACTACATTAGGAAGCCGTGCAACTACTGTATCTATCATTTCTGCAAGTGTGGAATGTCTCCCTATTTTTTCAAGGAATTTCAATTGCTCGGTATAGCATTGTTCACTGGTGGCTACTTCTCCTAACATTTGATCAATTTCATTAAAAATCCTAGCTATTGATTGGTGAGAATCATGTCTTAATTTGAATTGAAAATTGATTCATATATGGTGATGAGTTC
>NW_024870480.1:190791-203235 GCF_013358625.1 Macadamia integrifolia
CAGAAAATCAACTCGTATCAATCAATCGAATTTGTTGAATTGAAAATTGAATAAATATAAAAGAATAAAATTAAGTAGAATAAAAATAAAATAAAAATATCTATATAAATAACCAAATGATTATAGACATAAGCCATGTGTTCTGCTATGGGATTTCCTTCACCCTCAGACGTGATCTCATATCCTTCACTATCCTCTGAATCTAATGTCAGATATCCCCCTTCCATGTGAATTGTGAGTGCTGACTGAATAACATATGTGGGATCAATCATTGGGTCATCTTCACTGATGGCAAATACTGAATATCCTCCCGGTTCTCTTGGAGAATAGTATCCGGATTCATCATCA
Source organism: Macadamia integrifolia (assembly GCF_013358625.1). Classification (NCBI taxonomy): domain Eukaryota; kingdom Viridiplantae; phylum Streptophyta; class Magnoliopsida; order Proteales; family Proteaceae; genus Macadamia; species Macadamia integrifolia. The sequence goes on from NW_024870480.1 coordinate 191,140, forward strand.
TCATCATTATGCTAAGGCCCCTAGTAGTCATCCCAATTTGTGTACTCATCATCAATTTGAGAACTAGAGACATCTCCATCCTTCTCAACTTTGCTCTTGTCCTTGCCATCATCCTTTGTGTCACTCCCTATGTGGATTATGGAGGCATGCTCTTTGATTTGTTCTCCCACTGACAATGCTATCACTGCTCTAAGAAGGTCATCCGTGACTTCTTCAATCATCTCTGGATTATCTTCTGAAGATATAATGGGCTGAATTAGAGAAGTGGGATCACCATCCTGATCTTCTCCTAAAGCATTCACTGATCCTATTGATGAGGTCATCTTTGGGGAGTCTGGTAGTGCAAGCATTTTGTTCCAATTGTACCCATCCGTCCATCCTTCTTTTGGGTTGTACACCAAACCTTGAGAATGGGATTGGTATGAGGGTGATGAGGGATATGAGATAGGGTGGTATGAAGGTGATGTGATGTGAGAGGTAGGATACGAAGATTGGGGATATAAGATGAAGAAACTCCTTCTTCTTGATGGTGTGGTGAAGGTTGATGATATGATGGAGGTTGGTACTATGTTGAAGGTTGGAGGTAAGGTGGAGGTTGGTAATATGGTATGGTGGATTCTTCTGCTAATGATGAAGGATGAATGGTGGGTGGCTGATCTTCTGATTCTTCTTCTGATGACTCTTTCCTTTTGGGAGTCCTCATGACTCTGGCCGTTTGACTCATGATTTTCTTATGGGCAATTATGGCATTCCTCCGAGCTCTAGATATAATAAGTTTAGTGGGATCAGTCTTTGTGGCTTCTTCATCTAGATTGTTCACATGAACGGCGAGTGGATTGGTATTGACATTGGGAGGTTGATTAATCTTGACTTCAATGGTTCCATTGTCTACCAAATTCTGTATTGCATGTAAAAGGCCTATGCACCTTTCAATGGTGTGCCCCTTTTGAGTGTGGTAGGCACAATATTCATGGTCTCTATACTAAGCTGGAGGAGGGTTGCTGATCACTCTTGGAGCCATTGTTCCTAGCAATCCTTGCTTCTTTGGCTTTTCATACACTGTTGTCATGGGCATTGCTAAATCAGAAAACTGTCTTTTGGGGTGAGGATCCTTCTGGGAGGGTTCATCTACTTGTATGACAAATTGTGATGAAGAGGTGATGGGTGAGACTGACTATTGGATCACACCTACCATATTAGTTTCGGAACCCTTTCCTCGTCCAACTCTAGTGTTCTTGCCTGCATCTTGGGAGGATTCTTGATACTGTGCCTCTCTCAGAATTTGTTTTCCACACATGTACCAATGACTATCAAGGCATCAAAAGTTTACAGATGTTGATAGTAAAGGATTTCGTAATAAGGCTTTGATAAGTTCTCAATCAACATCTCCACCTGCTCTGCTTTTGAAGGCCGATCTGCCATCTTGATGGCCTAATCCCTAAACTCATCAAGAAGGTGGTGAATCTTTCACTAGGTTGTTGCCTCAATGTCTCAAGCTCTCATCGCTTTACATCCACCTCATTGTTGTATAAATATTACTTAGTGAAGGGTTTCACCACTGTTGCCCAGTTTTGAGTTTGGGATGACTCCAACTGGGTGAGCCACCTTAGTGCTAGTTCTGATAGGGTTAACATGAAGGCTTGCCCCATCTGGTTGTCCACAAGTTGCCATGACATGGCGATGCTAATGAAGACTTTGAGATGAGCCTTAGGGTCCCCTGACTTGTCAAACCTGTCAGTCTGCCATTTGATTTTCTCGGGAATCCTTGCCCCAGAAAAGAAACTCATTTCATCAAAATCCACTACTTGGCTTTCCGAGCCTTTTACCCCTTGAATCATGTTCTCCAACTTCTTTAATTGCTCTCTGAGTTTCCTTTCCTTCTCTATCACTGGAGGCTCCATTCAAACATGTGTGGTAAACTCTTCTTCTTCATCTTCATTCACTACCTTTGGAGGAGGGACCCTAGAATAAACCCCCCATTGACTATTTGGACAGCTGGAATAGACCCCCTGTTAACCATTTGGACAGGTAGGTGAAACTATTCTTTGACCGGTTGGCCTGACTTGCTTTGGTTCTCCTGAGTCAACAAGGGAAGAATTCCCACGATGACCATTAGGTCCACTCTAATCCAACTCTCCTTTGGCTTGTGCTGGTTCAGCCCTAGGAGGGTTCTAAAGTGCATGCAATATCTGAGCTATTCCTCTCTTGACCTCATCCATTTCTGTCTACAAGGTCTTTATGGGGTGGACCCAGGCTTGCTCTGGTGATTCGAGGTCATTGGGATCCATGTGAACTGGGTCGTAATCACTGGGAGGTAGACAATCTCAGAGAGATGATGGAGGTGATACTAGACTAAAATGAGTCAACCGACTACCCTGTCATGTCCAAATAGACCGCAGAGAATACTTGAGGTGTGGAATAATGCTTGAACCAAAAATGATTTATTTTAGGATTCTTGAATTCCCAACCCCTTGTTCACACATTCACTAGATTAACAACCAATGATCCATCCAAAGTTAGTCTACTTGATGATAAGGAATGGGTAGGGGCCGATGCCCCTAGTCCACTCAATGTCATAAGCAGGAGATTCATACAAATGGCTTGACCAAAACATCCCTATTAATACATTCTTTGCCAATAAATTCATGCTTTCCTTAATCTTATCCCACTAGGTAACGTTCCTTATAGTTTCCTCGGATCTTTTAGACAATTCGGTATTATGTGCAACTTTCACAGAAGTCAATCTGGATTGCATATGCCAAATCATCCACATTTCGTTTCTAAGAAGGAAGGACACCTTTTATCCGAAACCCACTTAGGAGAGCATTTCTTTATGACTAGAAATATCATAGGAATATTCCTTTTCAATACTGCAAACAAGTTTTCAAGATTAGCTTATGGCGTAGCTAGCATTCTCCATCTATTTCCTGCATGATGCGAGTATGCAGTGGGTGCAATAGGACCGACAAGGCTTCCTTGATAGGATCTATAAATGCAAGGTACGTGATCCTTTTGATATACCCGTAGGTACAAGATCAAGGGGGTGACTTCTATGCCTATTACTTGTGACTACACACGAGGTTAAGCAACTGACCATAGGGTGGTGGAACCATGAGTGATTGTGTGCAAAAGTGTAATACAGGAATATCATTATCCGATCTCAGAATACCATATAGTGCACAGACCTCCCCAAGGGTGCTGGCACAATTATGAACATTCTTGCCCTTTAACAATACCCCACACCCTTGTACAGGAAGCGGGTACCATTTGCTCTCAGAGTACTCTCCATGACATGCACTGAACTCCTCAAGGGTGTGGGCATGATAGGGAGTCCCTTGCCAAATGATTTCACTTCGAGCATAATGTATGATGCAGTTAGTGAGTACAAACACAAAAATGGGGTTAGCCAAACATGTGTTTCAAACAAATGTGGTGGTGGAAAAGGTTCTTACATTTAATGGTAGCATCTAGTGTCGGAAGCTTGACATTTATCCCTAGTGGAGTCGCCATTGTGAGGGTAGTGGTAGGAAATGGGCTGTCGCTTTCCCGTCCTTTGTGGGGGAGTGAAAAGGACTTGTGTCGATTCCATCCTCTCTCCTCTCTTTCTCTTTCATGAGGGGGAGGGGTGTGTCGTCGTGTGCTTACCCTGCGAACCCCGCACTATCATATTGCCACTCAGAGATACATGGAGGCCTATTTCGTAAGAGTGTAAAGTTCATCATTCGAGATGGGGGTTTGATGATGGTCCAATATGGGGATCAGGATTATACAAAAGGATTTGGAGTCACCACCTAGGGTTATGGGCCTAGGACCCAGGGGTGGGCTCAGTTCCTAAGAAGAGGGCGCGAAAGTTGGTCTAGTCCAGGGATTTAGGGTAAGTGTCCAGTTATAGAGTTGGGAAGGTGTTAGGCACCCAATCTGCCCGGTTTAACCGGTTTTCCCACTAGATGCTTAAGAACAAGCATTTTCCACAATTATTCTTATTCCGCATACATGGCTAAGTTATCACACATATGTATATTGACTGAATTTAAATAACTATGTACACTAAAATAAGGTCGACATAAAGTATACATTATGCTAATTCTGGTGAGAAATTATACCTATGCTTAACCCCTATTTCGGGTCATGAGGTGTGGAACCCCTGGTTGATGCTAGTACGAACTTTCTTGTGGATTCCCTTGGCTCAGGGGAAGATAGTCTTGACCTCCAACTTCCTTTCTCGAGAGATGCAGACTGTGATAATATTCGGACAGAGTTTCGACTAAAAACAGTTACTTTTGGTTTTGAATTCAGACAGAGCTTCAGCTAGGGAAGGCTATTTCTGAGCTTAGGCTAAGGTAATATTTGGATAGAATTTCCTTTAGGGATGGGCTACGTTCAGGTTTTGGCTGAGGTGGCGCTCAAACAAAGCTTTCGCTAGGGATAAGCTCTAGGAGGGCTAGGCTGAGGTTGCACTCGGACAGAGCTTCCGCTAGGGATGGGCTATGGGAGGGCTAGGCTTCAGTGGCACTCAGATAGAGCTTCAGTTGGGGATAGGCATTGGGAGGGCTAGGAGAAAACTTTTCCTAAAAATCTCACTCAAAGAAAGGAAAGGATTAAAGAGTCCCGAAGGCCCAAAGAACACTTTGGATCTTATGAAGATCTCTTCAAAGACTTGAAAAACTCAAAGGGGGAGGGGAGGGGAGGAGAGGAGAGAGGGTAGTGCTTCTCTACTATGGGTTGCTCACTAAGAGACTTGGGTTTTTGTTGTTTTGTGGTGTGAAAAACCAAAGGGAAGGGGATATTTATAGAATTTTTGGACCAACAGGGAGGAGAGAGAAAATTTTTCAGCCAATGGTAGTAAAAAGTAATTTTCCTAAACCAATGGGGTGAAAGTAAGAAATTCTGGACCAAGTGGAGGTAATTTTCTATAGCCAATGGGGTGAAAGGTAAATTTTTTGGACCAATAAGGTAAAAATATTCCTTTTTGGACCAATAGGAGGCCGTGGTGTAGGGTATGCTAGCGGGGTAGTGTTGGGTACACATGTTGGCCTACAGGGGTGCGGGCAAGGTTGTAGGGTGTTCGGGCAATGTTGGGTACATAGGTTAGCCTATAGGGGTGCGGGAAAGGATGCAGGGGCCGTAGGTAGTGGCTGCAAGGGGCGTAGGTAGTGGTTGCCGGGGGTGCAGGTAGTGGTTGCAAGGGGTGCAAGTAGTGGTTGCGGGGGGTGCAGGCAGGGCTGTAGGGGGTGTAGGCAGTGGCGTAGGGGGTGCAAGCAGTGACTGTAGGGGGCACCGCCAGTGGTTGCAGGGGGTGCAAGCAATGGTTGTAGAGGGTGTGCTTATTGGCTAGCTGGCCAGCGTGCACAGCATGAAGGGCTGGTGCGCGCGACATACGCACGAAAAAATACGATTTTGTAAGGAAGATTGCAGGATATCTGATAATCCAATTTTGACATGCCATATATCATTGGAATCGTAATTTTGAGTACTATAGATCTATACAATCACTTTAACCAGATTCCTTTGTATATGATATGTCATAATTGGACCCTTCTTTTCTCTCATATGGGTTTTCTAGGAATTTTTGGTGGGTATGGAATGCTCTTGGGAATAGTTACCTCAATCAGTCATCATCTCTGTTGATCAGAAGTGAAAGGTCAAGTCAAAGATCCGTAAATCATCATAGCTAGGGGAGGGTGAAAAAATTGGGTGTCTATAGTCTAAAAGGGTGAATAGCCCGAACTACGCTAGACCTGATTCCTCTCAGGGGATACATAAGTGACTTGAGATGTGCAAATGCTGTATCAACAATCTCAAGGAAATAAATTGGTTCCTAGATTAATAATCAAGGTATCTAAAAAGATCATCATAGCTTGTGTCCCCCAAGAATCACCATTTGGCATACAAGGCCATTAGGTATCTATCATTCACCTATTGTCCTCAAAATTCTTATCTAGAATTCCATTCCCCAAAAGTCACCACTCGGCACAAGTAAATCAAGGCTAGTTCATTCCCCACACTTGATTAGTCAAAAAAAAAAAAAAAGAGAGAGAGAGAGACTTTGATCCAATAGTGGTAAAGGTTTGGTTATGTCAATAGCTAATGAGTGATACTTTGAAAAATCACATCTCTACTTTGTTTGTGATGGTTGCAAGAAGGGTCATGGATACTTTGGATGAAACATTGAGAAAATGGACCTTGGACATAAACATTATGGCACCAGGACTACTAGAATCTATAAGTATGTTAATGCTCAGTCGGATCGATTCTATAGAACTACATCATAGTTTACTCCAACAAGTGCCTCAACACTAGGACACTGATCTTCACGTGTTCCAGTTTGGGATAGTTTAGATCTACCTGACTCTCGAAGAATTCTGAGTTTGTATGCTATCTCCACCTAAAGGTAGGTTGATTCAACCATCTTTGAAGAAAGATTACTCGGAGGAAATTCAAGACTTCTTTGAATGGGAAAAAGAGGAAATGAAGCAGTTCATTAGATATGGAAAGATTGACATTTTGAAGGTGGCTAGGATCTTCACTTGGGATCAATCACTGGGGGGAATCCATTAGCAAAGATCACAGGATGCTTATATACTTTGCATGATAGCTCGCTATATTCTCCGAACTCCCAGACGTGGTGCACCACTTGTTCTAATTGAAGTGGTAAAGCAATTGAAGGAAAGAGGTGATATCAGCCCCACGGTCCTTGCAGAGACACTCAAGGGATTTGATGACATGAGCCATAGCCACAGATTTGGAATTGATCATTATCAAGGAAGTCTTGTTATTTTCCAACTTTGGCTACTTGAGAAACTGAAATTGACCAAGCTGTTAAATGGATGCCAACTTCGAGTCATTTGCTACCAAGACAAGAGGGAAGTCTCAGAATTCATGCTCATTATTGATTGGGAGGAGTACCTATAAGGAAGAACTGCACAAGATATTGCATGAAGATGCCCAAGGTGGTCATAAGATGATTTTTTGATGAAGACCCCTGGATGCAACTACGTCAAGCTGATGGGATTGACTCATACATCCTTTTACTTGCCCACTTACATCAGCCGAAAATATGGACTGGAAGCAAAGGACCCGAAAGAGTTGGTGAAATTCTATCCATCCCAAAAACTTTCTCCCCCATTGTTGCCTACCTATCATATCTTTTTTAGAAAAGTTATTTCCACTCTGTGTAATTCACTTGGCAGTAAAGTGTGGTGATATTTGGATTTTCACATTATTCTAATTATTCTAATGAAGACTTAAGTTATGGAATTAATCATACCTTAAAATTCTAATTCATGAACAAAAGAGATTTTCTTTATGCTAAAGATAGATTTCCATTCCAAAAATAAAACTGCCAAGCCTAGCAATACAAAAGGTAAAAAAAAAAAAAATATGATGAATGAATACGGGGAGGGAAAAAGAAAAAAAAACAACATCTGAGTTTTGTAGGAATAACAAGAGCAGGTCTCTAGAAGTCAGCATCCTCATCCATGCCATACTCGGGGTTATCTTCTGGGAACATCGAAGGGTCATCATGTGCCAACCGTGAGTTCACCATTCTCATGGTGAGGTTCCAAATTTGAATAGCCTGTTGAGAAATCACTTCTTGTTGAGAATTGACTTGTCCTCTCAAGGAAACATTCTCCCCATCTTGGGAAATATGAGAAATGGTCAAAAAAAAAAAAAATGAAGAAAGAGGACCAAGTTAAGGAATGGATGATACCTTAAGGTGCACTACATCACAAAGGCCCTGGTGTATTCACCTAATGTCAGCATAGGCCTCTAGAGACACCTGATAAGGGCCATGTCAACCAAAAGAAGATTAAAAGACAAGCAGATGAGAAGTGTTTAGACACTCACATAGTCATAAAGGATAGGTAGTCCAAGGGAGGCATCTCTATCCAGTCTGCGTTCAAGGAGCTTTGAGATACTGGGATTGGCTAAATCAAGATAAAACCAACCCGGGAAGCCAGGAAAAGGGTGGTGCCCATGTTATGAGATCCACCTGCACCAGCAGAGGGTTCGGCAAAGGAAGGACCGACAACACTCGATTGCGGCCGAATAGAAGAGGCATCCCATTGAAAGAATATCAATAAAAAAAAGGATTTGAAATATAAAAAGGATAGTCAAGAATGGGAACATACCATTGGACCTGTGTGACTAAGGGGGACGTAGACTATCTCCTTCTTAAGGAAGGCCTCATATTCTCCATTCACATTTATGAAAGAGGCATCCCACACTCCTTCAGCTAGCTCCTCGACCTAGTCCATTGGGATGAGCTCTAGATGATGCATGGTGGGAGGAGGAAGATAAGGAGGAAAATGCGATCTATACCAGACCATTGAAAAGTGACCCGCTCCCCCAAGTACCAGGCATGACCCCAAAGGCCCCTAAATAGAACCCTGTTCTCAGTCAGGTATCTTGCTCGAACAACCTCCTTGGCAATAGGGAATCCAAGATATCAAAAGGGTTTCCAAGTAAGTTGCAAGCTCAGAAGCAGTAAGTACAACATAAGACAAAGGAAAACTCAGAGCCAAATTTGACTTACCTCAGCAAGCTCATTCAAAAGGGAATGAGCAGTGATGAGCGCATTTATGTGTAAAATCTTAGGTAGTAAAAGCATGCATTTTTGAAGGTTTTGTATTTTAAAGGCCTTAAGGACTATCAGGCACTATATCTCCAATTTTACATGTAAAGAGGTCCTGTTTCTTTCCATGGTTACGAAGAGGATGAAATTTTGAGCAAGATGGATGTGTTATGTCAGACCCCACTTCCAATAGATCCAACTTACCATGTAGGAATACCAAATATGTGAGTAAGATGCTTACCCGTCTTACAAACCTACTAGGATCTCTGATAGCAGTACCTTAATGATTCACAATCTCACTACACAAACTAAACAATAGCAGCGGAATTAGAGTAATATAGCAGAATCATAAATAAATGGGGAACATCTAAAGATAATGTAACTATCCATAACCAAGTTTATCTGTTTACAAATATCCGAGACTTATACATATTAAGTTTAAAAGTATACCATCCACATCTGTATCAAAATAACAAAAATACGCCCAACACCTCATGGTGCCGCATATGTACAGACATCACAGGCACAATCCTGGTCATGTACCCAAGCTTCCGGCATCCACCAGTCACTCACTCCGTATTTCGGTCTGAAGGAAAGAGAGTCACAAGCCATAGGCATGACCATACCTACATCATCATCTAAAATGCGACATATAAATGGGGTGAGCTTTCCAACACGCTCAGTGACGGGTGGGGTTCATGCGCAACCAATCAAAGTAGTCACATAATTAATTTATAATGCATGAATACAAAAATTAAACACATAATCCATGATGCTCGTGATGCAATTCATTTATTTTATTATCTACCTAGCAGTATAACTAAGTCTGATAAATGCTACTATGGCACATTAGGTTGTATCCCTCGTCTTGGAACCGCCATCAATTACACAACGATACAAGCCCTAACCCTGGTATGCAGCCATCGATCACCCTCCCAACCCCTGATAACCCCCTCCTGGCGGTCACGACATTGGTATGTCTATCGGCCACGCCAGACAAGTTCCCACCTCTAGCAATTATCACATCGTACTGTGAGTGTGGCATTCCGGGGAGGTTCATCGAACATACTACAAATGGGTTATCCAACACCTTACCCCCTGTTGGCAAGGAGACGTAGCATAAGGAATGATACCTAACCAAAAATATTCTATATGCCTTCATAATGATACAGTTAGGATGGTTTACACGATATCGAGAACACATCGGCCACAAAGTGTAATCCATTTCCAAGTATAGTCCCGGGGTACACGATACCGATAGCACCTCGGCCACAATGTGTAACCCATGACTGTTTCCCTAATTTAGGATGTACAATAACAATTGAGTATGGACTACTCAACATTGGTATGTCCATCGGCCACGAAGCATATCTCTTTTCGAATGCAGTCCCGGAGTACATGATACTGGGAACACATCGGCCACAAAATGTAATCCATGACTACAACTAACTCTAATGCACATAATCAATGCATGAATGCAACAAACATATGGCAATCACAGTATCGGTACCACCTCAGCCACACCAGATTCCCTTTCATACATACAACAATCACATGACGATCACGGTACCGGTACCACCTCGGCCAGACCGGATCCCGCTATACATTTTAATATACATCTCATATCATTGTTATCATTTCCAATACAATTGAATAAACATAATTATCAAAACCATGATCATCAACCTAAACATGTATATAACAAAATGAGAATTTAAATATATGATTGCATGTGAAAAGCTGTTAATTTTGTAAACATTCCATAAAAGAAAACCAAGCATCCCTCACCTTGATTAGGTTTGTACGGATTAGGGTTCAAGTATAGCCACCGTCGTTCGATTCAATTTTGGCCTTGGGGTACATGTACGTCACTGTCCTAGGCACAAAGTTAACCGAATGTTAATATGTGTCAGAAACATTGGAAGGCCCACATGGGTCACCCCAAAGGGTACAAACAAAGTCCCACAATGACAATGCTGTCACTAGAAACACCAACCGGAAACAAGCACTATCCACCAGAATTGTCAACGTTATTTTTTATGGATAGGATAGAGAGATCCTAAGGTCAATTTGTTCATTGGAAACAACCAGTGGAAATAAGCCCAAGCTGTTTCTGGTGCCAGTGCAGAAACTGCCTGTGTGATTTGGGGCTTTTCGGCTCAGGCCCGACCGTCGAGATTCGTTCTGTGGAGTTTGAAGGGGATGTTCCTAGTATCACTATAAGCTATTAAAATCCTAATTTCACCAAGCCATTTGGAAAATACATCGATCGAACGATCGAAACCCTAGGTGGTCATTTGGCCAATCTTATTGCAAGAGCTTACCAAACTCAGTTTGAGCTCAACAATGGCACCCAGGAGATGAAATACACAATCCTTAAGCTCTAGAATGTATATGGGTTAAGATTCCACCAATACATAGCATGACCTAGCTCAAAATGAAGAGAGAGAGTGGTAGGAGAGGTGTTTGAGTTTAAAAATATGTTACCGCAAACGTACAATATATTGTAGCCAACAGGTCGATCAAAAGGAGATTAGTCTCTCTATCTTACCTACTCTAAGTACGGTGATGAGCACATTTATGTGTGAAATCTAGGGTAGTAAAACATGCATTTTACATATTTAGAATGGAGCTACCTTGGGTTTTATTCTCTTTTTGCAGATTTTATATTTTCAAGGCCTTAAGGACTATCGGGCGCTATATCTTCAATTTTACACGTAAAGAGGTCCTATTTCTTTCCATGGTTGCGAAGAGGACGAAATTCTGAGCAAGATGGACGTGTTCAATTAAAAGTACACATTCGTTTGGTCACCCGTACAAATAATTATTCTTTTCGGGTCAGAAAAAGAATAATGGATCAGAACTGAACCGAGATGCAGAACCAGCCCGTTTGCAATTGTCCCAGAGGTACAAGGAATACTCCAAATGCCAACAACGATCGATGGACCACATCCTTAAGTGATTAAAAATTTGTTTTTTGTAACAACAACTACCTAGCTTAGTTGGTGAGCTATGGTGTACAAAATTCTCTTGCTCACCAAGAGGTCTCAAGTTCGAATCTCATGGTTATTTTTTTTAGAGAATTTGTTGAAGATTTCCTGCTTTTCACTCACTTAAAGCACTAAGGGCATGGAGGGGATTTCCACATCAAATTAGAAGCAAGCAAAATCGTGGAAGGGTTCTTGCACAAGAGAAGAAAAAAAAAAAGGAAAGGAAAATCGTGGAAGCAAGAAGAGAAGAAAAAAAAAAGGAAAGAAAAAAAAGGGGAGAAATAGAGATTGTCCAAATCTTCTCTCTCCTCCACATCATCACCAAAGATTGTCCAAATCACACAAAGGAAGAAAAAAATCGTCCCTAGGAGAGAGAAAAAAAAGAAGAAAAATAAATTAGAAAAAAAAAGGAAAGAAAATAAGCAAAAAATTATAGGAAATTTCTCAAAATTTATTTCTCTTCTCTCTCCTCCATCTTAGCACTTTTGGACTCAAAAGATCTCACAATCAATTGTGGGTTTCTCTCTTATA
>NW_024870480.1:203255-209074 GCF_013358625.1 Macadamia integrifolia
ATTTGTTTTCTCTAGTACTAGAAATTTCAGATTTGGTTTATTCCAGATCTGGTTTTTAGTATTGGTAGTATCTCAAATCGATCAAGTTTTCAGTTCAAGGGTTGAAGTTCAAGTAAGTAGGCTCACTCAATAGTTTTCTCTCCCCCCCCTTTCATTCTCTCTTCTGACTACCATTTCTTTCTTAATTTAGGATTTTAATTTCAGTCATTACATTATTGCTATCCCTTTCCCCCAAGGTTCATGGCTAGTGTAACCCCTCCTAGCTATAGAACCATCAATTTATTGTTTTTATTTTAATTGTCTCCCTTTCCTTAAAGCCAAGTAGAGTAACCCTTGTAAGAGTGACTCTCTGGTCAAGTAGGGAAGCTCATATTATGATACATCCCTCAGGCTAAGTAGAAAAACCTACTTATGAGTCTCTCTCTAGCTTTATCCCCTTTCTTTTACTTTAATTTTTATTTTAATATTTTTTTCTTTTTTTGTTTTTTTTAATTGCATGGGTTGTTTATTTTCAGTTATTTATTTATTTAATTTTAATTTCTTGGCATGCGTCTTTAAATTCTTATATGACGAATGGTTAGGACGTTATTTTAGATACATATGTTTAGGACGGTAAATAGAATTAGATCACAACTATTAATCGATTTACTTTTGCATTAATAAAAGAAGTAAAAAAATAAAGTGGCTGTTCTCCCTGTGTTCGACCCGTAACTACACTGATCCGTATGCTTGCAGTTACATTTAAAATCTCAAACAAGTTTTTGGCGCTATTGCCGAGGAGACAATTCCATGTTATTTTTTGCTTTCTTTTGGTAAATCGGAGTGCTTTGTTTGCTTTATTTTGTTTTTCCTTTTCTTTTATTGAATTACTGAGAAGAACAACTTACAATAATAATTGTATCGATGGAGGTCACCATGCCTCACAGTATGATAAAGACAGGTTTCGTCCTGTAGCAGTACCTCAGGAATGGGGTCTGTAAGCTTCCAAAAAGCTAAAAAAAATCAAAAAAAAAAAATCATAAAAAATCATAAAAAAAAGTTTTTCTATCCATTCTTTTGTGCTTGTCTTACTCTAGTTGTGGGTAATTTTCTGTTACATGAGTGTTAGGTGGGTACGTAATACTAAAAATCGGTTAGAAAGAAGAGATCCAACAAGTAGTGACCCTATACATTTTCTTTCTTTAAAACCTTTCAATATGGGAGACCAACAGCAAAACCCTTCACCTAAATCTCTGAAAGATAGGTTCTACCCTGTTAGAACAACCCAACCTTCCTGCATAGTTCTACCACAAGCCCAAGGCAATAATTTTGAACTCAAACCTTAATACATCACTATGTTGCCCCACTTCCATGGATTGACCTCTGAGGATGCATACCTATTTCTAAGGGAATTTGAAGAGGTATATGTTTAATTAAGATCCAATAGCTTTCTGATGATACTTTTAAGCTTAGGTTTATCACTTTTGCATTGAAAGACTGATGAACACATTTATGTGTGAAATCTAGGGTAGTAAAATATGCATTTTACATATTTAGAATGGAGCTACCTTGGGTTTTACTCTCTTTTTGCAGGTTTTATATTTTCAAGACCTTAAGGACTATCGGGCGATATATCTTTAATTTTACACTTAAAGAGGTCCTATTTCTTTTTATGGTTGCGAAGAGGATGAAATTCTGAGCAAGATGGACATGTTCAATTGAAAATACACATTCGTTTGGTCACCCGTACAAATGATTATTCTTTTCGGGCCAGAAAAAGAATAATGGATTAGAACTGAACCGAGATGCAGAACCAGCCCATTTGCAGCTGTCTCAGAGGTACAAGGAATATTCCAAATGCCAATAAGGATTGATGGACCACATCCTTAAGTGATTGAAGATTCGTTTTTGGTAACAACAATTACCTAGCGTAGTTGGTGAGCTATGGTGTACAAAATTCCCTTGCTCACCAAGAGGTCTCAAGTTCGAATCTCATGGTTATTTTTTTTTTAGAGAATTTTGTTGAAGATTTTCTGCTTTTGACTCACTTAAAGCACTAAGAGCATGGAGGGGATTTTCACATCGAATTAGAAGCAAGGAAAATCGTGGAAGGGTTCTTAAGAAGAGAAGAAAAAAAAAAGGGAGAAATAGAGATTGTCCAAATCTTCTCTCTCCTCCACATCATCACCAAAATATTGTCCAAATCACACAAAGCAAGAAGAAAATCGTCCCTTGGAGGGAGAAAAAGAAGAGAAATAAATTAGAAAAAAAATGGAAAGAAAATAAGCAAAAAAATTACAGGAAATTTCTCAAAGTTTATTTTTCTCTTCTCTCTCCTCCACCTTAGCACTTTTGGTCTCAAAAGATCTCACAATCAATTGTGGGTTTCTTCCATTTAGGAAAGAGAAATTTGTTACCCTACCTCCCCATTCCCTATAAATATAACTTATGTTAGAGGAGGGGAGACAATTCATTCTTCTTTTAGTTTTTTTTTTTAGTTGCTCTCTCTCTCCCTCTCTCATTCTTTAGTTTTAGTTCTTCTCTATTTTTGGTTTAATCACTTTTGTAATAGTTTTGTATATCAATTAATGCAAGCACTCTTTTATTCTTATTCAGCCTTTTTATGTTTATGATTTATGCAATTGAGTTGTAATTTTTTAAGTTATAGTTCTAGGCTTAGATCTAGGTGACAAGATCACGAGCCGTGGAGCAATTTTTTTTTTCAACTTCAAGCATTGATTCAAGTAAGTAGGCTCCTTCAGTAGTCTTCTCTCCCCCCTCTCATTCCCTCTTCTGACTACCCTTTCTTTCTTAATTTAGGATTTTAATTTCAGTCGTTACATTATTACTATCCCTTTCCCCCAAGGTTCATGGCTAGTGTATGTGTTGGCTTTGCCCCTCCTAGCCATAGAACCATCAATTTATTGCTTTTATTTTAATTGTCTCCCTTTCCCTAAAGCCAAGTAGAGTAACCCTTGTAAGAGTGACTCTCTGGTCAAGTAGGGAAGCTCATATTATGATGCATCCCTCGGGCTAAGTAGAGAAACCTACTTGTGAGTCTCTCTCTAGCTTTATCCCCTTTCTTTTACTTTATTTTTATTTCAACATTTTTTTCCCTTTATTATTTTTTTTTTAATTGCGTGGGTTGTTTATTTTCAGTTATTTATTTATTTAATTTTAATTGCGTGGCTTGCGTCTTTAAATTCTTAGATGACGAATGGTTAGGACGTTATTTTAGATACATATGTTTAGGACGGTAATTAGAATTAGATCACAATCATTAATTAGTTCACTTTCGCATTATTAAAAGAAATAAAAAATAAAGTGGCTGCTCTCCCTGTGTTCGACCCGTAGCTACACTGATCCGTACGTTTGCGGTTACATTTTAAATCTCAAACAAGTTTTTGGCGCCGTTGCCGGGGAGATAGTTCCATATTATTTTTCACTTTCTTTTGGTAAATTGGAGTGCTTTGTTTGCTTTGTTTTATATTTTTCCTTTTCTTTTATTGAATTCCTGAGAAGAACAACTTGCAATAATAGTTGTATCAGTGGAGGTCGTCATGCCTCACAGTATGATAAAGACAAGTTTCGCCCTGTAGCAGTACCTCAGGAATTGACCTGAGCAACCCCGGATCCCTGCCGGTAAGCTCCAAAAAAAAAAAGCAAAAATAAAAAAATAAAAAAATAAAAAAAAAATTCATCAAAAAAAATTTTTACTATCCATTCTTTTGTGCTTGCCTTACTTTAGTTGTGGGTAGTTTTCTGTTGCATGAGTGTTAAGTGGGTACGTAATACTAAGAATCGGTTAGAAAGAAGAGATCCAACAAGTAGTGACCCTATATATTTGTCCTCTTTAAAACCCTTCAATATGGGAGACCAACTGCAAAACCTTTCACTTAAATCTCTGAAAGATAGGTTCTACCCTGCTAGAACAGCCCAACCTTCCTGTATAGTTCTACCACAAGCCCAGGGCAATAATTTTGAACTCAAATCTCAATACATCACTATGTTGCCCCACTTTCATGGGTTGACCTTTGAGGATGCATACCTATTTCTAAGGGAATTTGAAGAGGTATGTGTTCTAATTAAGATCCAACAACTTTCTGATGATGCTGTTAAGCTTAGGTTTATCACTTTTGCATTGAAAGACCAAGCTAAGAAGTGGTTGTATGGGTTACCCACAAATTTCATAACCTCATGGGAACAGTTCACAGTTATCTTCCTTAAGAAGTTTTCCCCAACTCACAAGACCAATAAGCTTAGAAGTGATATCCTTCAGTTTAGGCAAAAGCCTAGTGAGTCATTTTCCAAACTTATGGAGAGATTCAATGATCTACTCCAAGAATGCCCTCACCATGGCCTAGACCTATGGCATTTGTGTCAAATAATTTATGAGGGTATTGATTACCCAACTAAACAAATGATAGAGTCTATGTGCCCTGAGGGATTCACATCCTTTACAGATGAAGGAAAGGCATGGGAATTCTTACTTGACTTAGCTGACAAAACCCGTGAGTGGGAATCAACCCAAGAGAGTGAAAGAACCATAGGAGGAAAAGGAGATTTTGTGGATGGGATAGTAGCCAAAGAAGCCCATTTGGATAGCCTAATCAAGAGAATTGAGGCTATTGTTCCTAGAGAGCCGTCATCAGTCAATTTGGTTAAGATTTGTGCTTGGTGCCAGTCCCTTGGACATCTCCTAGAAGAATGCCCCAACACCTCTGGGGGCACTTCTAATGATAGTGTTAATGCCTTATACCAGAATAATCCATATAGTAATACCTACAATCCAGGATGGAGAAATCACCCAAATTTCTCTTGGAATCAGGGCAACCAACCTGCCTTCCAATTTCCATAATCAAGGTCAACCTGGACTCCAAAGGCCTCCCTTTGCACAATAATCATTTTCTCAAAATACTTTTCCTAGGTCAAATGTAGGACCTCAGGCTAGTTTTCCTAGGGCCCCTCTCCTATCATCTTATCAGCAACCCCCTGGGTTTACCAACACTAGAGAAGCAAGTAGAATAAGTGACTTGGAAAAAAATATGGCCTTCCTCATGACAAGCCATCAAAATCTTACGAGAGAACTCACTCAAGTTGTCTCAATTATACGTGAGAGGGAGAAAGGAAATTTACCCAGTCAACCAGAGCCTAACCCTAGGCATCATCAGCCTGTTAATTCACAAACATCAACTAATGCACCACTGAATATAGTACAAGGACAGACCCAACAAGGGCTCTCTAACCAATGTAATGTTGTTTATGCCCTTAGGAGTGGTAGAAAGTACCTACAAAGCGTTCCTAAATCTCCTTCATCTATTACTCATATTAACTCTCCTTCAGTTGAGGACACAAGTGTGCCTTTTGTTTCAGGTTCGTCTGATGAACCTAAAGATTTTTTTGAAACTAAAGATGATTTGGTTGAGGAAACCAAAAATGATTCTTTTGAACAGGGGCAAATCCCTAATAGTCCTTATGTTCATCCTGTCTCATTTCCTAATCGCTTGGTAAACAAAAGGAAGACTACTTCCATGGACAAAATTTTAGAAGTCTTCAAAAAGGTAGAAGTGAACATCCCTCTTTTGGATGCCATATCCCATATCCCCGCCTATGCAAAGGTACTGAAAGATTTGTGTACTCACAAACGTATCACTAGTGTGCCCAAAAAGGCGTTCTTGGCAAGTAACATTAGTTCCATAATTACTCAGCCTATAGTAGCCAAGTATAAGGATCCAGGAAGCCCTACCATATCTTGTGTCATAGGCAACACCTATATTGAGCATGCTTTACTTGACCTTGGCGCAAGTGTGAATCTTTTACCTTACCATGTGTACAAGAAA
>NW_024870480.1:211553-211633 GCF_013358625.1 Macadamia integrifolia
CTCCTCCCCCCCCCCCCCGCCCCAAAAAAAAAAAAGTGGCTTTAAGGAAATTTTTTTTTTTTTTTTTTTTTTTTGTAAGC
>NW_024870480.1:211782-250783 GCF_013358625.1 Macadamia integrifolia
CACCCAGACACCCAAAGGGGGCAAAATCAACTGTGTGCCTCTATGAAATGCAAAAATCACATCCTTATTGATGCTCGTGCACGAGACTAATCAAGATTATGACCTCTCTATTCAACAATAACAGTAGAAGAGCTACATTAGTTGTCCCCATGGTTAAAGCATAGAAGGAAGCAAGAATCCTTTTTTCCTCATAATTAAAAAACGAAAAGTAGTAAGCATGACCTAAAAGTCTGTGCTTTTTAGGAATTTTAAAGTGAGGGATTGGTGCATTACTAATTGCTTGTGCACCTGCATGAAACCCGTGTGCTTTACATTACTAATAAATACATGGAGAAAGGATTTCTATCCGATAGTGTGGCTCTTATACTAGTTTTGGCCAATGGACATATATTACAAAGGTATGGTAGTCATTTCACACCCCTTAGGCGTAGGGGCACACTTCTGAACAAAAAACACATACCCTAAATATATATATATATATATATATTCAGCACGTATTTTTAAGAAGAAGAAACATACCAAGGCTAGTACAGTCTTTGAAGATGGATTCAACCATGGCTGTAACTTCATCTTCTCTAATGGGTCTAAGAACTTCAAGCCTGATGCGACTGAAAAGCTCTACAGTGCAGACCTTCCTAACTTTAACATAGTGAGGTCCATAATCAGCCCATATGAGGTCCTTTCCATCTCTACTCAACTTGGCAGACCGATAGGATTGGTCCATAAACCTCTGCCCACTCTGCGAAACAGCGGAATCTCACTGACTTGATGTCGTAAGGTTGCCGACAATAGAGGTTGTAAGAGAGGAAGATGAAGATAATGGCTATGGGGAGAAGAGAGAGCAGTGCCATGGGTGATGGGAGGGAAATCTGGTTTTGATAGAAATGGAGAGAGATATGGTGGATATAAGAGGCAGAGAGAGAAAAGATAAATCATTCATACAGCAGTGTCTCCGGCTCATATCGAGTAATCCTCTAGGTCGGCCCATAGTTACTTTGATGAGCACGATGTATCAGGCACAAGCACAATTTCACGGGGCCAACAGTCAGTACAATTTCACATGCATGGCAGATGCCTCTTCTCCTTCCAATGCAGTGACTCAGGGGCTGCACGGTGGTGCTCAGGCTCCAGTTAATTAACATATCCACCCACATATGTCTGGAAAAAATCCTCTCCAATGCCAAGGGGTGCTTAGAGCATCAAGCAATTGGGAGTCCCTTGGGTTGCATGTCAAATCGTCTATGTGTTAGGGTACATGTCTAGGTGGTGCAACTAGATATGCACTAGGCACCCTTTGAGGTTGGAGAGGATCCAGATCCCAAATCCTGATAGACTCCCAATCAAAATTTTAAAAAATTCTAATATTTAAAATAAATAAATAAATAAATCTTAGTTTTAAAAGTTGGGTTGATCAGGATCATAGTTTTAAAACTCAAGATCAATCTCAAATGATACATTGCTAATATGGCATTGGTCAAGATCGAGCTAAATGGAAAAAATTTATTTCAGCTTTTTATTTAAAAAATAGATTTTTGGATCATTTTGCCCTTATATCTTACTAGTGGATGGGTAAGGATCAGATTGATATCAAGGATTGTTCTCAACTGATACAAGCGATCTTGACCAATTTGATCCAATTTTTGAAACCATGGTCAGGATTGTCTAAATCAGATCAGTATTGATTGAGATCAATCACAATCCTTGATTGATTCGATTCCAATCCATTGATAAGGTATAAAGGTAAAACGGTCAAAAGAATCTAATCTTTTTTAAAAACAAAGGTAAATCCGTTCGATTCAATCCAATCCTGACCAATATTGATCCCAAATCCAAATTGAAACCAATTCCAAGTTTCCCATGCCTTTTACTCCCCCACCTCCACCCGGTAACCATGCACCGGTTGTGTAATGCTCACTCTCCACCCCCGTCCACCACCCCATCCAAGTCAACATTCATTTTGTTTCACCCGCCTTGTACCAAGCCCAAAAACTTCTCCTTTCCATCAATCCGAACCTTACTACCCATCTTCCCAGGATCCATTTATCCCTTCCTCTAACTAACCAACCCACCAACGTCCCAGGACCCTCTTACGGTCTTACCCCTCTTCCACAGTACAACATTTATATTAATTTGGAGAAAATGTGTCATGTGGGGGAGTGGTTCTTGCACATGAAGAAGATTCAATATAAAAACACACGAAAAACATCAATATAAACATCATTTTTCATTTCATGGGGTGGACCGATCATTTCATCCCCTATATCCAGACGCAAGGGGACAATATCCCACCATTTTTTTAATCTTCACCATATTGACTTTTAGAGGTTCAAGATGCTGCAATACCAAGCCCAGGAGAAACTTTTAGTATGCTTTCAAGAAAATTTGAATTGAGAAAGTATTTCTCCTTTAAGACTTTAATCCACAGTGTAATTGGATCACATAAAATTCTCCTACATTGCCAAGTCAAGAGAGAGAGATTCAAACACTTCAAATCTCTAAATCATAAGCCCCCACCCCTCTTACTAGTGCATAAATGGTTTCATTTAACCCCTAAAACTATTTTATTAGAGTTGTCCTTCCACTAGAACCAGTGGACAACATTACTCAAAACATTGCAAAGGCAAATAGTCAAAAGAAACATGGTATCCTTTCACCTTGAGAGTTTATAATGAATTGAGATAACTTTTGATTCTACCAAAATTAATGAGAATCCCAAAATATGGGACAAAGTTTTCTATCTAGGAGAGAACCTTACGCCACCACAGATACAAGGGCATGCAATAACCATTGTGCTCTTGCTGAAATTGTGACTCGACTATATGTGAGCTCAGGGACTTCTCTTGAACAGAAAACACTCGCCCCATCTCTTTCTTAGACTTACAACACTTATCCGAGGAAGCTTAGTTACAAAATCATCTAAATCATTATCAGTTATGGAAATTTTATTTAGATTTGTGCTCTTCCTCTAATACTCTAAATATATTGTTGTACTTTTTTGAAGAACTCAAAATCTTACAAAAATAGTCTAAGGCCTTATAGAGATACAAATTTCAAACCAAAATTACCATATCACATATCCACAGCCACACGTTTGTACAAATGTGTTGGCAACCTTGGCATAGGGACAGCTTGTAGGGAAGTCCTCATGTAGGTCACCAAACCCGGGTTCTCCGACATGTCAACATCCTCTGGCTTTACCCCATCCGGTGGAGCCCAATGGAAATGGTGCAACAAGTGACCCAACATAGATGTCACTAGGTTGATACCCAATTGTGCCCCGGGACAGACACGTCTACCCGCTCCAAATGGTAATAGCCGGAAATCATGACCCTTCATGTCAACATCCTCCTCAAGGAATCGCTCGGGCCGGAACTTAAACGGTTCCTTCCACACGGCCGGGTCTCGGGCCACAGCCCACACATTAACATGAATATTGGTTCCCTTGGGGATGTCATAGCCACCAAGCTTGACATGGGCATTGGCCTTGTGGGGGAGCATTAGTGGAGTTGGAGGATGCAACCTTAGAGCCTCCTTGGCCACACATTGGAGGTAAGGGAGGTTGGAGAAGTCGGCCTCTGTCAAGACCCGCTCGATTCCGACAACCCGATCCAACTCCTCTTGGGCCTTCTCTTGGACCCTTGGGTTCTTGATCAGCTCTGCCATAGCCCATTCAACACTGATTGCAGTGGTGTCCATGCCTGCAGTTATCATATCCTACAAAGAAGATACCAAAATTGTAAGTTTGTGAGTTTGATAAATTCAGAAATATCATACAATGCGACATAGTTAGACTACTGGCACTTTTGATGTTTGGGGTTGGGTTGATATGGTAAGTTGGTAAGTCTATGTTCTGGGCTTCTGGATTCTTAGGCCCAAGCTAAAAACGATTTTTACTACCCTATCAATTAGAGGTGTCAATGGGCCGGGTTTGGTCTCTTAATTCAACCCAAACCCTGCCCAGCCTTTAGTCAGCTGGGATATCTCAGCCCCAGCCCTGATGACCCTAAATGGGCTGGGTTTAACCCAATTCAGCCCATCTCAGTACTATTGGTTACTTGGTTGCTCGATCTTGATGTAGATTATAAAAAACGAAAGACCTTTTTCTATAAGTATCCATTTATATTTATTCTATTATATCCTTAATATACAGGGTTACGTTGGGTCGGATTGGGTCGGGACCTCAACCCAGCCCCAGTCCAACCCTATCTCGGGCCTGAAATTCTCAACCCTTAGCCCATCCTATGGGCTGAAATCTCAGCACAGACCCTGTTCGGGGTGAGAGTGGGCTAGGGCAGTTCGGGCTGATTGGGCATTTTTGACACCCCTACTATCAAGATTAGAATGGAAAGATAGGTAGTAGTTACACACACCCATAGAAGACCGATGATAGTGTCTTCACTGAGATCGTATTTCTCCTTAAGAGTGAGGAGTGCATCAACAAAATGTTGCTTTGCGTCGCCGCTCTTATTGCGCGCGGCCGTGTGCTCTTCCATGATGGCTCTAGTAAGTCGATCTCTTCGAGCGCCATGCTTAGCAAAAGCCTCCTCTTCTAGTGGGAACAACCACCGGAGCCATGGGATGTGTTCTGCCATGGCAAGTGATGCTCCAAGCTTCAATCCATTAGCCACTACTGCCTTGAACTCCAAACCTTGCTCATCTATAATGCCTTCTGAATTCATAAAACGCTTTCCAAAAGCAAGCCTTGTTATGTTGTTAAAGGCTACCATGCTTAAGTACTTCTTGACAAGCACAGTCTTCCCAAGGTTATCTGCATTGTGAAAATAGTTAGATCACTTACAGAGTTTAATGGGTAAACTGTAATAGAATGCATGCTACAATGGCTTATTTTGGTGTAATTGGTCATTAAGGTCAAGGCAGGCCCAAGCCCATTATCATATACATTACAAATTGAAACTTACTAAGTCCAACTTCCCTTATGAAATGACATCTTTACCCCTTGTTAGAGAAAATCTTAAAAATATCATTTAACTAGAGAAAAAAAGATTAATCCCTTCTAGATTTTATCTTAAGGGAATAAGAAACCAAATCAATGGGCTTCGACTACATGCAAACCACCAACATATCAACATGCCCAAAAGCAAAAATACTGTCACCTATGGTAGGATAGAATTTTCTACTTTAGGAGGTTCCCTAAGGTCATAAATGACCAACAAAAGATGGGGAAGATTAGCATGTTTTGGACATCTACTGTCACCTATGGTAGGATAAAATTTCCACTCTTCCCATGTGTCACACAGTGTAATATTCTTCAAACGTATAAATACATCTGGCATGAATTAATTACATTATGGGAGGATAGAAATTCCATCTTCTTTTGTGTAAGTTTCCAAAGTTGAGAAGAAGAAGAAACATACCAGGGCTGGTGCAGTCTTTGACTTCATCTTGTCTAATGGGTCTAAGACCTTCAAGCCTCTTAGGAGTGAAAAGCTCAAGAGTACAGACCTTCCTAACTTGCACATAGTGAGGCCCATAATTAGCCCATATAAGGTCCTTTCCATCGCTGCTGAACTAGGCAGCAGATCTACTTCTGGGCCTATCTGCTAACTGTTGATCTTTCTCCTTAAGCACTTCCTTAGCCAATTCTGAATTTGAGACTATCACATTTAAGGTTGAACCAAAGTAGACCGATATGATTGGTCCATACGCCTCTGCCCACTCTGCGAAACACCGGAATCTCACCGGCTTGATGTCATAAAGGTTTCCGACGACTGCTAATGGTCGTGAGCCTGGTGGAAGCTTAATTCTTAGCCTTTGAAAGAGGTTGTAACAGAGGAGATGAAGATAATGGCTATGGGGAGAAGAGAGATCAGGGCCATGGATGGAGGAGAGGAAGGAGGTTTTGGTAAAAGTGGAGAGAGAAGAGGGTGGGAGTTGGTGAGAAGATGGACTTGAAATTGGTGATTTTGGTGCTATTCATATTTTGTTGACAATTGTCAATAAAACCCTAGACTGTTTTACATCTGTATCTTGTTGAGACTTGTCAGAAAGGAATCATGCATTGGAGGTGCTGGTGGGCCATATTGTTCAAAGCCCACAAATTTTCCTCACTATGTTCACATTTAATTTGATAATGGGTGAGCTGGGGCCAACCCTACACAAACCCCCAAATGCGATGTTAGAGGTTTAGGCTATGTTTGGTTCCACTCTTTTTTCTAGATTTAAGAGAGATTTTTCCCCTCTAAGAGCTGGGTATACGTTGGCAAGAAACACCCAATGAGTGCTTTCTTTGAGGAGAAATCTTTCAGAGAGCAAAGTGGTTGTTTCAGTTTGAGGATAGAAGAGAGAGAGAAACATGGAAGTACTAGTATAGGCTGCACTCTCATACAAGAAATATTATTCTAAATTTTAATAACTACTAATAGAGTTCATTTTCGAAACTCTAGAAATTAGGGATGGAAATTATATTACAATTTAAACAAAGTGACAATTCAATTAAGGGTGATTGTAAAGTCAAAGCCCAACAAGAACTAAAATTTTGGTGCTACTATAGGATTAGTTATGATTAAAACTTCTGAGGGGCTTGGAGACTATCAATTAATAAAAAAAAGAAGCTTAAAAAACAATGTTGCATCACGTCTAAATACAATAGAGGATGAAATGATCATCTTGTCCCTTACGAAGGACAAAAATCTCTTAATTATTAATGCTTCCATGCACATTATCATTGGCCCGCTATTGACACATGAGCCACACGGCCTTTAGGAAACCCTCTCCCATCAATTAATAATGGGTAACTTCACAGATCCATATTTCTCGCCAAAAAGGGCATTCATTGATCCACATGAGTTCCCATCAGATAGATGACTGAAGACTTAAATCACAATTTATCATATGACCATTCACCTATACCATGAAATTTGCCTAACAAGGAAGTCTAATAAGTATTTGACTTAGTGGGTACTTTTGTTTACCAAAAAAAAAACGTTAATAGGTACATATTTCTTTTTTTTATATCTACAGAAAGTTGGTACTTTTCTTGCTTTTATGATGCAGTTGATGGGGAGATTCTACGGGTGGAGGTCAGAAAATGGAGAGAAGGGCCCACATGGAGTTGGTGAGGTTGATGAAGTGGTTTCCGAACTACTTTGACGGCCAAAAGTAAGATATATAAGATCGAGTTTTCCTTTATGGGTGAAGGAAGAATTTATTCACCACAGGTTGGAGGCATGTCTAACCTCGGCAAGTACAATGGTTACCCACCCATTTTAATCTTTGATTATTTTGGTTACCAAATGATACTGAGATACTCTCCCTAATATTATATATATATATATATATATATATAATCCATGGGATATGAAGTAGCACTTAGTTTCAAGGCAGTAGGTAAAGGTATGGTATCCCATGTTGCCAATTAAATCAGAGCATTTAAGACTTGTGACCCCTTACTACTTTAATGTGAAACCATTGTGATTCACACTTAAAATAATCCGCAAAGTTTATATATATATATATATATATATTCCTCAATATTCATAGGTTTTGATAAGATCACACAATTTACTGAAAATACAGCTTTACCTTAAGAATATATAATCTATGCACCCAGACACAAAGGAGGTCCGATCTCCTATGAAATGTAAAAATTATATCTATATTGATGCTCTTGTGTGAGTGATGATTGGCCCATGTTTTAGCACAGGACCATGTTATCAGGCATAGAACCCTCCTTCTTATTTTTTATGTATGTTTATATATACATGGGATGCATGTCAATACATAAAGAATATTTGATTTAATTAAATTCTAAAATTTGATATATGATTAATCCGTATTAACCTTCTTTATCAAATGGCTAGGAATGGACACATCATTTGTCCATATTACAAAATAGGTGTCTTGTGATAGTTAGAAAAATAGTAAACTCTTGTTGCAATAATATTTTGTAATATATATATATATATATATATATAATATTAAAATATTTATTTTTTATAAATCCCGGGATTTTAGTACCATATCAAAGGCAATAGCTTTGAAAACTCATAAAAAGCCTAAAAGGTTTCTAACTTATACCGAATTACCGATGCAGATCTGGATTGGCCGTATCAGGTCAGATTGGACAATTTTACCCCAAAGATTTTGATACCATTTTTTTTTTTTTCTCAATATATAATTTTTTCTTAAAGCACCAATCCATAATCCAACTACATGCAAACCACCAAAACACCCACAAACAAAATATATTATCACCTATGGTAGGATGGAATTTTCTACTTCCAACATAAGCAGGGGAGGATTAGCATGTTGTGGACTTCCTTGCCTCCATGGTCCCACACTCCCACCGCTTCACAATTAAGTTGGAGGATGGAGATTCACTGTTCCCATGTGTCACAGTATGATATTCTTCAATCTTAAAAATATTGCTAGCATGAGTTAATCAACATGGAAGGATGGAAATTCCATCTTCCTTTGATCACAGTGTAAAATCTTCTTTATCTGGTTAAATAAAAACCATATGGAGAATATATTGAATGTAGACAGATTCTGAATCCTCTCTCTCTCTCTCTCTCTCTCTCTCTCTCTCTATATATATATATATCATATATATTCAAGATTTCTAGACACCCAAATTGAATGGTTCAATATAGAAATTATATAGGTTACTTAAAATGCAGAAACCCTACAATCATGAAGTGATGAAACATGAAGAAGAAGAAGAGACATACCAGAAGTGGTGCAATCTTTGAAGATGGATTCAACCATGGCTGTGACTTCATCTTCTCTAATGGGTCTAAGACCTTCAAGCCTCTTAGGAGTGAACAGCTCAAGAGTACAAACCTTCCTGACTTTCACATAGTGAGGTCCATAATCAGCCCATATCAGATCTTGTCCATCTCTGCTAAACTTTGCAGCAGATCTACTCCTGTGCCTATCTGCTAACTGTTGATCTTTCTCCTTAAGAACTTCCTTAGCCAATTCTGAATTTGAGACTATCACATTTAAGGTTGAACCAAACCAAACCGATATGATTGGTCCATAAGCCCCTGCCCACTCTGCGAAACACCGGAATCTCACCGGCTTGATATCATAAAGGTTGCCGACGATCGGCCATGGTCTTGGCCCTGGTGGAAGCTTAAATCTTAGCCGGTAATAGAGGTTGTAAGAGAGGAAGATGAAGATAATGGCTATAGGGAGAAGGGTGATCAAAGCCATGGGTGGAGAGGGGAAGGAGGTTTTGATAGAGGTGGAGAGATATGGTGGATATATATGAAAAAAAAAAGAGACAATGGGGAGGAGAGAGAAGAGGGTGGGAGTTGGTGAGAGGTTGGAATTAGTGTTTATTTTTATTTTTTTGGTGATTTTTAGGTTTTATGTCCATTTATCAACAAAACTTAAAACCCTTTTACGGTTTTTATATCCATATTTTGGGGGTGGTAATTCTTTGGTAGGTGAGGGGTCAACGGTAATTTTTGTTGACTCTTGTCCATGAGTGAGGAATCTCATACGTTGGATGAGCTGGTGGGCCATCTTCTTTATAGCCCACTGATTATTCTTTACTATGTGCACGTTTAATTTGATAATGGGTGACTATGGCCTACCACCAAAAATAGTGGATCACAAATCAGGTACAGCATCTTACCAACCAAGGAGCCAGACCATTAATAAAGGAAAGGGAAAGTATCAAGTAGGTCAGGCTCACTCTTTTAGCATGGTTCTGATAAGAAATGAAGAAAAACTATGCCACCCGCTGATCAAGATCATCAGATATCAAGTAGATACAGATCAACTATCAATCCCAATCGAACGGTGATTTTACTAATAGGTCCACAATGTTTAAACGTATGACCTTGCACACCAATCTAATTGTGATGTTTAAGGTTCATTGTCATATAAATTTGTAATGACAAGTAATAGTATTAATTTCTGATTTTTTATTTTTTGTTCGAATTAATTTCTCAAACTCCACAAATTAGGGAAGGAAACTCTATTACTGCAACTTATTTAAGAAAATGATAATTCAATTAAGGGTGGGGATGTAAATAAATAGTCGAAAATCTGAATCAATTAGCATTTGTATTGTTTAGGGATTTCTGTATCCAATCAAAGGGCATCCATATTTAAATCCAGATAATTCAAAAAATAATCTATCCAAGTTGAATAGATATCTAATTAATATAATAGGAAAAAAATTATCTAATAATCTTGAGGGTTCTTGAAGATTTCATAGGTTCAAGAGAATTAGGAAAAAAAAAAACCAGGACAACTAGACATATGGATTGAGAGAGAATTGCATCAGTTAAGGGGAGAAAAATATGAATTCCCAAATCAAGGATGTGAAAAAGTAGCCAAAAGTTTGAATTCAATTAGTATTCATATCCATTTAGAGGTATCTATATCTAATTAGAGATATTCGGGTCCGATCTGTTTTCGATCCTATTCAATCCATTTACAACTCTAGTTAAAGGGTTTATTTATTTTAATTTTTATTTTTATTTTTTGTGGGCTATATAATGGTGATCGTTATAGTTTTGTGGGCTCATAAGAATATCAATTAAGGGTGTAACTTCTCATTGATTCAAAAGGGTTCTGATCGGACGACTTGGGGACTTGATGGCAATATATCATATAACCCTTGGCTCTCTATCATAACATTCCTTAATTAATTAATTTTCCTTATCAGGGAGTCTAATAAATGTTTGACCTAGTTTTTTCTTTTTTCTTTTCTCTTTTTTTTTTTTCTTTTTTTTTTTTTTTTAAATGAAAGTGATTGGGAGATTTTGAAGGTGTAGGTCTGACGGAAACGGAGAGAAGGGCCCACATGAAGTTGGTGAGAGGTTGGTGAGATAGAGATTGGTGACTCAACCACTATTGACGACGAAAAGAAACCATACAAGATAGATTATAAAACCTAACTCGTACTACTCCACCACAACATTCACATCATTTCTTGTGGAGGGTGACGACAAGCTTACCAACCATCACCGAACTTGGCCCGATTAATTATTCGGGTCCATAACAACAAGCTTACCTACCATCACCTGACTTGACCAGATTGGAATTATTCGGGTCCGATAATGGTTGAGCTCATGGTGGAAGAAAGCTTGTAGGCATACTACTAACTCGTCTCATCAATTATCTGTTTCTTTCTTTTTTTGTGAATTTGTTGGAAAGTTTCAAAAATTCATTTCAAAAATCTATATTCCACACACATCTTGGCGTGTCGGAGTGCCTGCCTAAGTGTTTGTCATTTGATCAACTCCTCTCAAGTGTATCGGTGCTTGATTTGCACCATTTTCATTGCTTTCCAAAAAGTGTGGCCTTAGAACCTATTGATTTCTTCGTGGATCTATACTTGACCCATATGTGGATTTACTTTGTAATGGTCAATAGATTCTTGAACTTGAACAAAAACTTGAGCTTGGGATCATTTAAATTATGCAATAATTGAATGGAGGTATCCATTCATAAGATCATTTGATATGGACATGTCTTTATGCAAAAACCTAATCATAAGGTTGCAGTCATTGATACAGAACCTTTTTGCAATATTAAATCTAGACCATTGAAGTCCATAGGCACACCTCTTCGAAAGGGAAAAAAATAGCATACTTGGTGCATGAGGATCTCGCATGTGGGAGAACTACGCAATCCTACCTCGAAAATATCAAGAGACTATTTCGATCGCTTGATCACCATCTCACAATATTCGTACCTTGTCATTGGTCCAAGCACACCTCTTCAGAAGGATATTTGAAAATGTATCTCAGTCCTTTGTATACCTAGTGTCATACCATTCTTAATACATCATTCAAACTCTCTCTCTCCAATGTTTCCTCCCACACCATTGCATACCTTTCTTTGCATTGTTTTGAAGTTGTTTCCCATTTTCTAAAGTTACCTAAGGGCTTCCCGATGGGGTCTAACAGGGGTTGATTTATCATGGGAAATCAGTTCACACCAACCTGGCTGCACCAGTAAGAAGGAACTAAGGTCTTAAGGAGAGTGACCCAACGCATTGTGTATTTATAGTGACAAAAGTGACATACTGATCAACAGTGCTTCATCAATCTTCAGTTACAGTGGCAGTCATCATCAAATTAAGTCAAGTGTTATACTCTTACGTGATATCTTTATTACACTTAAAATATGATAATACCCTATCAAATATCTCCATCACCCCCTTGCTAATCCCGTGCATCATCTTCATTCTCTTGAATTTTTTTAATGCTTTATTTTGTCATTTGGCCTCTGCCAATTATCATGTTGAAACTTGACATGTAGGTGAAAGACCTAGAGGTCTGTCTATATACTCGACCCATTTGTACTACCACATGATATAATTATATACTAATCCACCAATCCCATGCATAGGCTATTGTCAACAAAAATCCCTTCCTCCAAGAGAAAATAAAACTTTTAAATCATTATCAACAATAATTCTATAATTAAAATACGAAAAAAAAAAAAATTTCTGTCTAAGAGTGTGGCTCTACACCTGCACCCTTATGTCTGTCCCTCCTCCTCCCTATAAAATAACTTCCCCACCTCCATAAATTAAATAAAATAAAAAAAGACGTCATAGGAGCCACACTACTGAAAGATAACACTTTCCCTCTAAAATATTTATCGAATATAATCCATTTTTGAAAAAGTTTTTCTAGATCTTTTTCTAGACAGCCCGGCCTATAAAGAGGCTGGCTGTCTTGGTTCTACCATGTGTGGAGAGGGTGTATTAGGCCAATCCAACCATAGAGCACCCTACCCATAAAAATAAGCATTGGGTTTGGGTTGCAACTTTTAATGATAGGAGTTTTACTTGTGGGTCTCCTTTCAGATGCAAAAGGAATGGTTGATGTGCTATTGCTCCAAGCTTACCAAGCTTGAGCTTGACTGGGATATTTCTGCCATTGTGTTTTGTTTTTCTCGTCTTTGGACTTCTATTCTTCTAATAGATGCAGTTTCTCCTGCTCATTTTCTATTTCTAAAAGAAAAGGTAGGTGGGATTGGATGGGATGGGATGGGATGGGATGGGATGGGGTTCTCTTTTGTTTTGATTAATGCCTATCCTTCTTGGTTCCAGGATTTGGTTTAGACTTCATATATAAATACAATTTCTATTTTTACCTAACATAAAGAAAGGAAAAGAAAAGAGGCATAGAACATCTTTTTGATGGAGAATATAAATGCTCCTTTCCTGTTGTTTAGCTAAAAGATGCTTTACACGCCAAAATCAGTTTCATTGGAGTGGTCACTAACATCTTTAGAAAACATAGTAGGTGAGGATTGCATTATGTCTATAACTGACTCACTTGTTCCTGCAAATCCATAATCATAACTGTTGATACAAATTTATTGTTAAAGATCACTTCCGATTCCAATCGTGCCTCCTCTGTCTGGTGATCAAAACTCCTATCAGAGATGATGAGTGGAAGATCAGTAGTAGGTAGGTCAGTGTAATCCTCAAGGATAAAACATATTGGAGCCTCCACACTATCAAGTACACTGGGTATGTGATGGATGTTTAGTTCCCTAACCCAATTAGAAAGATTGGTCAATGAGGAGTCCACTTAGAAGTGGAGTTTCATGAAAAAAAAAATTTGTGGGGACCAACAACATAGAGATAATGGCTTTAATGTTTTCATCAATTGAAAAAAAAAATGGTTATTTGAGTAAAATATTACCCAACAAGAGAAAAAAAAACAAAAAACAAAAAAAAAAAAAAAAAACGTGGGGTTAAAAAATAATATGCATTACATCCAAACTCACAGATTTTGACATTCAATGTAAATTTGTTGATTTAACTCACTCATTCCCTTTATTTCATTATATTTTGACCAATGGCAAAATGATCTTTCTGCTACCTGCCAAGGGGTTCTTATATTGCCATTCTCATTGAATCATATCAACAGTCGTATCGATGTGGCTATTTCAATTATTGGATAGACAATACATGGTTTGAATTAGTCATGTGTCAAATTTGTGTCTTAATTCAATCAAATACCATTCTATGTATTTGCATGCATCCTCTGTATGTACTCTTTCCATAGTCATAGTTTTCACATCCCAAAATGGCTTATGATATCATAAGCCATTTTGGTCAATCGGCTCAGGATCTGTCCTGGACAGTTGCTCCACCTGGAAACAAAATTCAACCTAGAACATAGAACTGGAACATAATTTCTACTATTGAAGCAACAGAAGGTATTTTGTCAATGTAAAATACTTGTACTTTCATTATCTATATGAAATCACAAAATTACATAAACTCCCCAGGGAGAAAAAACATAACAAAGTACAACAGAAAGTAAAACAATACAGACAACATACCTTCCAAAAGAAGGAAGAGAAAAAAAAACCTTAAAGACAGCTCCTCTGTAATAACAGCTCCCAAATGCGTCAAAAGTATGCAGTTCTCATAGTACAACCACACAGGAGCCATCAAAAACAAGAAGGAAAAACACAAGTATGAAACAGAGATGAAAGATCCTCCCTCTTTGGCCACTAAAACTTGAGGGAAGGAAATACCTCTCCAATCCATATCCTGGCACTTTGACCAGTAAAAAACAAAATCCAAGTAATAACTCTGTATCCATCAAGGTCCTTGGTCTTCACTTTTCAGCCATTCCTTCTTATGAAGACAATCTTAGGACTTGGAAGAACACAGTTTTTCATCATTGGCTTTGGTTCATTCTCTGAATCTGGCTGAAGTTTTATCTGCAATTTGGATGACGAAACAAGTAGAGAAATTTTATCCGTTACACTAGTAGGTAAACTAGCCTCACATGCTGTCTTAAGTTCTACAATAAGCAGTCTTCTTCCCACCAAGCAATATAACTTGCCATCATCAATTATTTAATCACCACAAATATAAAGGAAGTTGGCAAAGTACTATCAGCATCTCATCTTTTTGTAAAAGAATTTGTAAGCAGGAAGAAAAATCATTGCTGATTCAAAAAAGGAATTGTAAAGAAGTCATGATTTCTTGCAGGCTCCAGTGCTCCACATAACGTTCTAGAGTGTCAAAAGTTTGTATGGAACAGATGCATCGGTTGAGTCACACAACATTTATTTTGGATTACTAGTTTCCAACTAAATCTGGGCATAGGGGTGTGATTCATTTTCTGGGCTTAATAATAGGAATACAACAACATTAACTCAGCCTTTTCCCAACTAAATGGATTTGTGAGAAGGAAAGGGAGGGGGAGGGGGGAACTATTGATGGTAGGAATAGATTTGGGTTTATTCGGATTTTCACATTTTATTAAAGTCCATAATCTGATTTGTTTATTCGTTTAATTTTTGAAGCCTCTATTGATGATCAAGCAATTTATCACTTTTAGACCAATTGTGAGGATCAAATGCTTCCCTTTTCATGATTTTGGTGTCATTTAAAATGGTTATTTTCCTTCCCAACAATACCAATAACAGGATACCAAGTTGATTTGAGAAATTCTTCGATGATACTTGCATTTTTTGTCATTATTGATTAAGAGTCCATAGCATATATATGTTAACATTGTACTTCAAAACACAATGATGAATAGAATGTTTTCCCATTTCTTTGGAGAATGCTTCTCCATTTGAGCGATTGCTCACAAAACCTATTTGATTGTAGTTCGATCCTTTTCTGCCTCCTATTCCCTATTTCTAGTCAATTGTTTTTGACAGGTACTATTGTTGACAGGCCCTCTTCGCACCAAAAAACTAATAACAATAAAATAATTCTTTATAGATCCCTACTACTATTCCATTATTTTCGCAAGACACAGTTATTACTAAGAAGTGCATTTGTGTGCCTCTATGGTTCTAGCTCTTTCTTTGACCATTGAATCCCCAGGAGTTTGTGAATTGCACATTGGCCACGTGTTGTAGTAGAACCTAAACTTTATTCTCTGACCTTCTGACTGCCTGTAATTTGGTACAGACTACAGTTATTCAGTTTCATGATCAAATCATGTTAATGGCCGTAGAATATTTCACTCTTTGTGTTTTAAGTCGCCTGGGCATTGCCTTGGTCTGCATAGGTGCCTGGGCAATGTACAGGATTATAATGCTTGCAATACAAGAAATCATTGAATCTTATACCTTGCTCTACTGTTGCATCTGGTTATGCCGTTTTTAGTTTATTGCTAATTCTCTTCTTGAATCAATTTTGAATCTTTGATCCTATCTGACATGTAAAATACTATTGCTCTGAATTACGGAAAGATATGCTTTGTTCAATGTATACTTAACTTCTGGTTTTTTACTCCTAATTTGTTGTGAACAATTGGTCAGTCTTACAATGGATGTTAATTTGCATGTAACTGTTGGTTTTTACTGTTGTTTCTTTTATTTGCGGTTAATTTACTTATGATGTTTATGATATGTGACGTGTGTATATACTAGATATATGGGAGGGAGGGACAAACTAGTTTGTCGCATAAACAGTTATGGGACACAATTCTACAACAGTTCTGTAGCTCACAATAAGACAATTCAGGTATGAACAGACTAAGAACAAAAAAGTGTGCAGGACAAACCTCATACTGTTCAAGCAAAGATGCAAATAATGTTGCAATCCCTAGTATTGCAATTTTCTGTCCAACACAGGCTCGTGTCCCAGAACCAAAAGGAAGAAATGCTGCATTCGCAAGTTGGTCATGTAATACAAATGGGGTATCTGCTGCATTAAGTTTCTCTTCAACACCTGAGAATATAAAATACCAAGAATGTTCATGCATGGATCATTGATGTAGTTCCTTAGAGAGAATATCAGAAAATTGTCAGGAAAAACAAATAAAACTACTATCTTGTTAATTGAATCAAACAAAATAGTAATCAAAACCTGAAACTCGAGAAAATTGTAGGGGAGAAAAGCAAATTGGTTGTTAATATATTAAAATGATAGGAAAAGAACACCATATCAGTTTTCTATAACTATATATAGTCAACAGTAAGACCTAAAACAGTACTAATCAACTTAAATAAAGACTAAAAATAAGCCCACAAACTCCTACGAATTAGTGGCAAAACAATAATTTCAAATATGAATAAAACTGGGCATATATTTAAAATTCAATGAAGCATAATTGTCAAGGTGTCGCCTTGGCGTCCAGGTGCTTTGCCTGGACTGGCGCCTTGCTGGTGTTGCCTTAAAATCCCCCCCCCAGGGGACCTCCTTGGTTCACCTAGGCTCCATGACAACTATGCACTGAAGACCAAAACATATCTGATGGAAGACATATCAGACCATGACTTTGCTTAGCATACACCTCCAGACTCTCCCGTGCTGCTATGAACTGAGTTCTAATGGCCACTATTGTCAAAAATGATCCAAAATAACTGATTTACGCAAATCAATTTGATCTATTTAGTCTTCTTTATCATCTTCACTCTCAACTGCCTCCTATGCTTTTGCTTTATTTCAAAACAGAGTACAAATCTGATTTTCATCAATATGTTACCCCCTAAAAAAGGTGTTTCAACTCAAATTTGATAGAATAATTTTCTACCCTCTAATAAAATTAATGCCAGTTTCTCAATTTAACAACCTACAACTTCTTCAATTCAAAAACACCCAATCTAGGTCACTATAGTAATTATGATAACGACTGCACAAATAGAAAAAGATGTGAATTCCCCCAATATAGGGAGTAAACAGAAATTAGTAAAAATCACAACTGAAACAACTGTTTTCCAACCGCATTGGAAAATGAAGAGGCATTTTTTCAGAGATCATAAAGGTTATTAAAATTAAAGTTACAACAACAAGCTAATACTTGAACCTCAAATTTATCTACATCCAACTTTTAAGACCCTCTCATCTAGACATGAATAAACCATCCGACTGTCCAAAGGAAGAACACAACAATAGTAGCCTATTTCATGAACACTCGCTAGTTTCCAGCCTCGAGCAATCATGGTAAAGAGGTCTAAGGTTGTTTGTATAGGAAATTCCTATTGGGGTTTGAATGGAAGACCTGGATTCAACACCAGTCTTCAACTTCTATCTACTAAACACTGAAACACTTCCCCGTAAATAAAATAAAGTGGCATAAAAACTGCAAACTGGAATCTTCCCAGTGCTCAGTCAACTTTTACATGATCAACATCCTGTGGCTAAACCAGCTGAAAATCACTAGTAAAAACCAAATGTGATGATTTAAGATGAAGAGAATGTGTGCCAGGATAACAGCAATGAAAGAACGCATCGGCCTGGGGAATGTTCAATTGGCAGATGAGTTAAAAGATGATAACCAAAACCTAAATATGTAGAAGTGTGTAACCTACTAACCAAAGAACAAGGACATCATCCATCACGCTCATATCCATAAATATATGAGAGAGAGAGAGGATGTGGATTCTAATTTTCATTATTTTTTATTTGTTGGTAATCATTAATAGACAGATAAGGAAATATGTAGTTTACATGTGCCCTTTATGCTATCAACCACAGAATAAGCAAGAGTTTCAAGCATGTGTCAGCAGGTGGCACACAGTTGAAGTGTATTTAAGTAATATGGACAGCAAGGATAACCATGAAAACCTGAAACTGAATAAAATTCAAGTTTTTACTGTAACATATTAAAAGCTACATCTATGACAAGAGCAGAACAAACAACATTAGTGATAAAACAAGTGTAAACCTGCAGATGGAGAAAGAGGAACTGAATCAGATCCCTGTTCAGCCTTGGATAAGAACCGATATGGATTGAACTGGTCTGCATCACTCCCCCAACTGGATCTATCCATCTGCACCAATTGCACAGGGACCACCATAATTGCTCCAGCTGGTACAGTAATGCCTTCTTGAAGATTCAAGTCTTCAGAATAGTAATCAGAGAATCAATAACCATACAAGGCATAAAAAAATAAGGTAAACTTGCACACTGACCCATCCACTGCCAATTCCCCAACCCCGGCCAAAAGAAAAATAAATTCACAATTATCATAAAATAAATAGCAAACAAACTATTATGGCAATAACCAACTAGACTGATTGGATTCGACAAAAAAAAAAAACCCTGATAAAGTGTTCAAGAAAATACCATTTCAAAGAGAGAGAGAGAGGTCTTGTTCACATCTAAACACAGGCATGCACATAACTAAATCCTTTGTTTAAAAATTTAACTGCTACTGGGAAGCTCATTTTATCCTCACCTAGTATGAATTGGAATAGATTATCAGCTCATCTGTTAAAATTACTGGTACCAACTGATGGCATTTATAGACCGAATCCCTTAAAACTGTAGTTTGAAGCCAGACATTACCATCAGCAAAGAGAAGGAGAACTGTTATCTAATTAGTCAGTTAACTTATTTGAATATTGGGAGATGTGACATTTCACAAGAACATTGAATTTTGTTGAAAAGCTAATGCAGCCAGTAGGACGAGGAAGGGGGGAAATCCAAATTTCAACCATTGTTTTAGCCTCTTTCCAGCAGGTAGCAATCTTCCAGAAGTGTTCGGCAGCAGCAACCTAGATTTCATATTTTTGGGTTTTTAGTTTAGCCTCTATTTCCGTTATAAGGTTCTAGAAGTTCGATCTCAGGTCTATCAGACTAGCTTCTGGTAGATTCTAAGTTTCCAACTTTTGTTCCACGAGAATGTTTTGGAAAGTTTTGTAGTTGGGACTCAAGCAACTGTGCTGATCCCTGATCTATAATTAGGGTCAACTGCCCGTCAAAATGCAGTGTCATCGATGAAAATATTGATTTTCTGTGAATCTATGTGAATTTACAGTGAGAACTTGAGAGGATTCTCCTCAAGTCTGAGGGTGGATTCCCCAGGAAATTCAAGGGGATTTTGGTTTCCAATATTGCTGCTGGTTAAAGCACTGCTAATGAACCTTAGTTATTGAGAATCAATCACTCAGAACCCCATCAATCAGGTCTGTTTACTATCCTTTTCACACCTTGTGGATACCCTGTTTAGTACCACTTTCCGGCAACCTGCAACTAGCCATATCTTCATATATTCAAAATTTTTTTTCCCTCCATCCTCACCCTTTATACTTGTTCACCTGTTCCTCACAAAACCAGCCATTAAACCCTAGAACCTAACTTCATATCCATCTTTTGCCTTCCCCTGTCATGGCCGTAAGCTATAACAGACATAATCACACTCTGTTTTCCTTAGAGATCTCTCTCAACTTTCAACCATAGTTAGGCCCATCAAAGACTGTCACTACACTTGAGTTTCACCCCAATCCAAGCCCCAGATCAGAAGTTAATTTTTCTCCCAACCAAGCCCTAGTTCTGTCATGTTCTCAATTCCATTCAATTTCCTTGTTTCTTTCCTATCTCATTCTACAAGTTTATTTCCATTGGTCAACGGTTTTTTGTTCACACGACGAATTATGGCCTGAATACTGTCTCCTATAGCTGTCCCAGACTCCCAGACAAGGTCAGGTTTCTCATTAAGCAGCCATCGAAGTTGAGTTTAAACTGTTCTCAAAAAGTTCAACAAGTTGAGCCTACCCCAAAGGTTCTTTCCAACATGTTCATTCCTAGTCACCCCTTCGGTTCTATCCATGCTATCCCCTCTAATGACGAGTTTACAACTGTTGTTCTCTCTCATAAGGCTAACAAAGTCCCTGGCCCAAGAGAAAACAATTACATCTGATATTCCCAATTCTTCATTGGCTGCTGAAGAGAAAGCTGCCTCTTCAAACCTTCTTTCCCTTTTGGCACAAGAAAAGAGCTTCCTTGGACAGAAATCCCATAGCAAGTGGTTGGAGCCTGGTGATTTGAATACTGCTTATTTTCATAGATCCTTAAGCAACCAAAATAAACATCAACTCCTTTGTTTCCCCTGCCTCCCCTAATGGTCACCCCCCCTTCTCCTTCTCCTGCCCCCATCCCGGATGTTCTTAATAAATTCATCCCCTCTTCTCTCCTTTCTTCCCTTCAGTCCATCCCTTCTAAGCCTGAAATTCTCTCGGTTGTCCTCTCCCATAAAGGCAACCATGCTCTTGGTCCAGAGGGTTTTCCAGTATGAAATTTTTCACCTTTTGTTGGGATATTATTAAAGTGGACCAAATCAAAGCCCTTCAGAGTTTTTTTAACCCCAGTCAAGTCAAAGGAATCAATCATACCTTTCTTTGCCTTATCCCCTACTTCCATGTCTAACTTCCACCCCATTGCCCTTGGCAACTTGCTTTAGAAATTTATTGCAAAAAAACTTTGGCTAATAGGCTAAAATTGGTTGTTGACTCCCTTGTCCGTTCAAACCAATCAGCTTTTGTGCCGGGTCGTTGTATCTCTGACAAGATTCTCCTTTGTCATGAGATTGTGAGAGGCTTTAATAGAAAGAACTGTTCCCCAACTCTCCTCCTGAAGATTGATATTCATAATGCTTGACTCTAAGAGATGGGATTTTAGTGTCAATGCCATCTCCTCCTCTTTCAATATCCGTCAAGGCTGTCCCCTCTCCCCCTACATCTTTACCTTAGACCTTGCAGTCTTTTCCAGATGCATCCAATCCCATACTGACTAGCAGCTCATTATTCCCCTCCTTAAATGCAAGACCTTCAACCTCACCCACCTTGCCTTTGTCAATGACCTCATGCTTTTCTTCAAAGTTGTTCCTTGGCCCAATATTCTATGTCTTGTTTGAGGCAGTTTGAGTGTATGCCTGGACCTAGCATTAACCTCTCTAAGTCCCTCTTGTTTCTCTCTAGAGTTTCTGAGGAGCTCAAGTCCTGCTTGAAGGGATTGACCAGTTTCTCTATTTATTCCTTACTGGTTAAATATCTTGGGCTGCCATTGATCCCTTCTAGGTTAACTGCTCATCATTGCACCCCTATGCTTGACCTTATGTGCAAGACACTCCAACTTTGGAAGGGGAAGTTACTATCTTATGCAGGCTGTCTTGGGTTGATCAGATCGGTTCTTCAGTCGTCCTACCTTTATTGGTCTAGCATCTTTGGTCTCCCATAGGCTATAATTGTGAAACTTGAAACTCTTATGTGATTCTTTCTCCAGAAAGGTTCAGCTAGATTCCTTTGCCCCATCTCCTGGACCTCAATTTTCCTTCCCAAATCTGAGGGAGGATTGGGGTTAAGGTGCATAAAAGACATCAACTCGACAGGTGTTCTCTAGCTGATCTGAAGGTTAGCTTCTAAAAAGAAGAGCATTTGGGTTAACTGGGCTTACTCTCGTCATCTTATTTGGACGGTCCCCCTGCCATCTGATGCTTCTTAGGCCTGGAGAAAGTGAAGCTCAGGCCTTTTGCTTTCGACTCTATCTTCTACATGATTGATGGACCTCCACAAGGCGTTGGTTAGATCCTTAGCATCCTCTTGAAATTCTCCTCCCTTTGATTGGTGACAAATCCATCTACAGTTTGGGTTTAGATATACTGGCCTTAGCCTCTGACGTTATCATGGGTGACGATCGGGCTCCTCCCATCTTTTCCTCTACCCAGTTAAGTTCTATCTGGACCAACCTCTCGAGTATTTCCAAGAGGCCTAATGGTAGAGGTGACTGGGTTCCTTGGTCTGCTTCTTCAGGTATCTTCAGTTTGAATTCTGCTTGGGATCTCCTCCAAGTTTAGGGCCCGATTGTTCTTTGCCACAATTTGGTTTGTTTCTCTTCCCATATTGGCCTGCCACAGCTTCACAGTTTGGAGAGTCTTCACCTCATTCCTACTGTCTGTCTTTTCTACTCCGTAGACACATTCTAGTCCCTCCTTGCATCCTTTGTTAGAATGCCCTCAAATATGTGGATCATCTTTTCTTTAGGTACCATTTCTCCTCCAGGATTTGGACTTGGCTCCTTTCTTGTTGTTGGCCTATAAGGCAACGCATTTTTCCGTTTTAGCGTGAGTTGATTTGGGTGGATATAAATTTTGGAGGCTCTTCCATTCGTGATTGTGTGGGCAAGCTCTCTATTGGTGCTATTATTCATCATATTTGGTTGGTGCGTAACTTAAGAAGATGAACTCCCAACTCTAGATCCTTCCAACAGATATGGGACTACATCTCTTTTGACATCAGAAGCAAACTATCTGCGATCCCTTTTAGCTGTGTTGACTCTGAGAGAAATAGACATATTGTAGCCTCTTGGAACCTCCCTCACTCCTAATGTGGGGAGTGTGTCTGTATAATTGTCTTCTCTTTTTTTTTGGCTTTGCACATTCTCCCTTTGGGGCCCTTTTTCCTTCTCTTTGGTAATGAATTTTTATTCACCCAAAAAAAAAAAAAAAAAAAACATTTCTTGGGGTTAAAGATGCTTGAACATCACATCCTTAATTCTTACTAAAGAGCATGTCAAACAATAAGACTCAAAACAGGGATATCATTTTTTTTTGGGGGGCGGGGTTTAAAACCCAGCATGGCAGCATATCAGTCATGGAACAAACAGAATGGAGAAGTAACACAAACTATATAGGATGCCAAGTCATTGATTTTCATTTGATAGGGAACTCACATGGACAACAGCATAATATTAGAGGAAAAAAGGAAACTGCAACTCAATGCTATAAAATTTGCAACCCATCATACTGAAAGTAATGCTTTGTTAATGGATAAGCAATTTAGTACCGTGCTTCAAAGAACACCGTTGAAGCAAAGGCCCCGGTAGAAGACGAGCAGATTCATACACAGTTGCCAACAAATATTGCATCTTATAAATATCTTCTAGCTCCGACTTAGGTGATCTTTTCCGCACCATAACGATCTCTAAGTACATCTGTGGCAATAAGCTCGAAGTAAAAATACAACCAAAATTGTATATATATATATATATATGTGTGTGTATATATATATGCTCTTAAACTTGTCCGTGCTTTCAGATCTGCATATCATGAATGACGCCAATTCTATTGTATAAGGGGGCAGAAAAGCAACTTTAAGACGAATCATGACACTCATTGAACCAAACAAAATCACCAATGATAGAAAAAGTAAGAACACACTGCATAATAAGGGAAATGCTTTTACCAAAACAATTTTGCAGATATGCTTAGTCACAAAACGAAACCCAACACACAAGAGGAGAGGATCCTACCTGTGGCTACTTTACCATGGTTATATGGTCAAGCAAACAGGACTTACTGATCGGAAACAAGAAACATGGATCGCTCAAAACAGATGTTTCAAAAGAAGAAAAAGAATAAGTAACAGTTAATCCTGATTGTAGAAGAGAGAAACTACTGAAGGGGGATTACAGAGGTCTTATGAGAACAATTAAATAAAAAGATATTAGTTCCTGAGCTGAGAAGGGTTGGAATGGGGGAGAAAATGGTGACATAGGGTAATAAAACAGATTAAAAAGGTGAGAAAGGAGAAAGAATATGTGGGATTAACATCCCAAGGATCACCGCCCTTGCAAGAAAACACCCACATCTCCCGGGGCTGGGGAAGGGGATTAACACTCAGGATCCTCCGCCGTGTTGGGCAACAGACCTCACCACTTGCATTTTTTCCTCTCAATCTGAGCATGATAACAGGTATCATGTAGGTTTCTCTCTCTCACTCTCTGCAAGAGACGGCCAGCGGCAACAACAGTGGCTACATCCTCTGATTCTTGAACTGATCCTCAATTCCTCATGAGTTACCATTCGAACCCGATAGTTTCCGATTATCAATTAGGTAATCGAATTCGGAATCATAAGTACTTTTACATCTCTAGACGGATAACGGTTTCGAATTCAGATAATTGAATTTGTAAACGGATTCGAATAATTGTCCTATTCGATCAAATCCGTTTACATTCTTACACTAAAGTAGCCCATTACAATGGAAACACATGGGATCAAGGATCCAACACATACATATCCCAACCCAAAGCTTATTTCTAACAAAATAAGCCCATTTAGGTGATTTACTGCATCAAAGGTTCCAATGACCAGATAAATGATATCAAGATGACAAGTTTGGACCCAATAATTTGAGATAATCCTCAATATATATACGGGTGAACAACACCTCCAGTACATACCATATAAACTGCTTATATAAAACCATCTCTGATCAGTTAAATTCACCGATAGATAGCTGTACTAGGACAACGAGAACAACTGCTGCAAAATGATGATGATGATGATGATGAAATGAAACGTAGATCAGCAGAAGTGAGATTAGGATGTCAGTCAAATCCTTAAAAGATAAAAAACCCCAAGCCTATTAGGAATTAGGAAAATCAAGCTTTTGAACATGCAAAAACCTTGGAGAATTTTTTATTGGGACATATCAGCACATGGAAGGTTCCTTCAGAATGCTTGATGTCAGAGACAGAAAGAACAGAAGAGGATATGTCCATTTATTGTGAAATTTCAGGAGAAGCAAGATGTATTATTTCCAGTACAACATGACAGGTAAACGATTCAATAGAAGTTGGTAAGGGAAAAGCACTACAGGAAGAAGAGGCAATGGATGACTTGGGGGGTGGGG
This sequence comes from Macadamia integrifolia, assembly GCF_013358625.1. Lineage (NCBI taxonomy): Eukaryota > Viridiplantae > Streptophyta > Magnoliopsida > Proteales > Proteaceae > Macadamia > Macadamia integrifolia. Next base: position 237,125 of record NW_024870480.1, read on the forward strand.
GGAGGGGGAGGGGGAACAGATTGACCATCTCTTTAAAAAGAACTCATGAAATATATGCACAACCATGTCATAGTAAAACAAAAAATTTCAGACAGATAATGCACCTTTTCCTGTATTTCTGGATGCATCACAAGCCTCGTCAAAATGTCACCAATCAATCCTGCAGTAGTCAAGCATCCATGGAACATCACACCCATAATATTCCCACATGGTTCTTCACTTGCATTTTTATGGCCATTGAACTCATCAAAGAGCAAGTCATCTTCCATATCAAGACCAGAACAAAAAACTCCACATGCAGTGTCCCTCCCGGCAGTTGCAGTTACACTCTGGGGGTTTTGATCCATTGGACTGAACAACTTATAATTTTGTCTGCACTGTCGAATAAAATCTTGTGTTAAGCATTTCAACCGTTTGCACAAAACCTGGTATCTCCAAAATCCTCTTTTCCAGAGTGGGGGAACTTTATATGATGCCCAGAGGGAAGCATCTTTTGCAATCATCATAAGAAGCTCCTCATAAACAGTAGCATTAGACCAACTCAAGAATCTATCTCCAAGTAGTGTGGCTCCAAGGATGGAAAAAGCCATGTGTTGGGAAACAGATCTACAGTCAAGAACTCCTTTGGACATCAAAGAATGAATTCTTTCCATGACACAATCCACAACCTTTGAAGAAATTGCATTTGCTCTCTCAATCAGTCTCCCATTCAACTGTATTGCCAACGATTCCCTTCTCTTTCTTACCTGCAAATGGTGAATGTGAGACATATATTTAGTACTAGGAAGGGACTAAAAGAATAAACAAATTCTATTAGTTTTATACTTTATGGTTCTATGTTCAAGTTTCCAAATGTCACAGCAACGTAGAGCTCAAAGGTCATGTTTCCACATGATAGTATCCAATTTGGTCAGATCTATGATCAGAGTCAGTATCATAAAGAGTGACGTCTCATTGAATATCACAAAGAAATACCACTCAATGCAAAAAGAGATTATATAAACAGTTGCAACATGTATGATGAGATATTGGCTTTAGGTAAGAAAATAGTTACATATCACAGTCTATAGAAGGGAAAACAAATCTAGCATTTGAACTACAGGCCATTGTCGAACATACCCAACAAAACAACTAGCAGAGACAATAAAATAAATTGTATTCTTAATTTCTTATACGTTGAAAAACAAAGAGTTCTTACTATTATATTATATTATCTTTCCTTCTTTTTGCTACTAAAAGGAAAAGAGAGGATGGCTTCCTTCATGAATCCAAGAAATGCACCTTGTCTTTATACACCATATAAAATAGGGCTGAATGAACAATTGGGGTTCATGACCTAGTGAACCAACCTCACATTAAGTGGTATCAAAGCTGAAGAGGAGAAATTAGAAGAGGAAGGGACCCAGTGCACAAGGCTCCCACCACTGTGGGGTCTGGGGAGGGCCATAATGTATGCAGCCTTACCCCCGCTTTGCAGAGAAGCTGTTTCCTGAATTGAACCCGAGACCACTTGGTCACAATGAAGCAACCTTATCATTGCACCAAGGTCCGCCCTCCACCTACCATAAGTAAGAATCTAGAAAAATTACTACATCTCTGTGCTGCTTAATATGTTTACAAGATCTATCAAAGACAAGAAAAGACTCTGTTGGTAGAAGTTTGACCACAAGAAACCACTTCAGACATATGCGAAGTGAAAGAGAACAGGGATGTGCAAATAGTCAGAGTGAAACAATGGAAGTAAGAAACACAAGAAGCAACCTTCTCAAATGAAGGAACAAAGAGGCTCGAATAGCCAAAAGCCAGACGGAATACCCTTCCTGTTAATGGCAATCTATCTTCAGCCTTGACCAGCATTTCCTTGATTATCGATGGATCCTTGACGGACACGAGAAGTTGGGTAGGACCCAACCACAGCCTGACGATTGATCCATATTGCTCATGTGACTTTGACAAAAATTCTGAAAGGCAAAAAATCAAACAAATAAATAATTAATGAATCAAGTGATTCAAAAACCATCAAATTGAATTGCTGATTCTTCCTATGCGAGAACCACTCACCCAACAAATTCCAAATGATCTCCAAGAATACAAGCAACTTCAAATAACTTGTTAAGGAAAACAAAATGAAAAGTGCGTATCTCTAAAACTGCCCTTAAAGAGTCCGCTCCTCCCCCCACCCCAAACCAAAAAAAAAACAAATAATCGAATCAATCAATGCCTAAAGTGTACAGAGCTAATAGCTATTTACCCAAAAAAAGGTTAGGATAACGAACCAAAGGCAGATTATACTTGTTTCATCAGGTATATACAATAACGTAGGGGAATATGATCCACGAAAGTTTAATGAGAATATACAACATAACATTATGTCTAAATATCATTTCAAACACAAAACAGAACAATAGAATGACCTTGCTCAAACACTAATCCGAACTCAATCTGCGCTAAATTCAATAAAAAAATATATATTATATACAAATAATAATAATAACCAATCTCCACATCCCCTAACAAGGGAAACCAGCAGAAATTAAAATTCAGTACCAAAAACCCTTCTACCAACCAAAACTCCCTCGATTTTCCAACTCACCTGTAAGGGTTTCTCCCGATTTGCCTCCAGAAATCAGCTTCACATGACCATAAAAAGACGAACAAGGAGGGCCAGGGATCTTCCTCCCTTTCGCCCATAACCTCAACAACCTAGTAACTTTCCTGAGAAGAAGACCAGTGATCAAGATGAGAGATACCCATAACAAAACATTGATTTCTCTAATAGCATAGTCCCTGAAAAATTGAAAACCCTCTTCAGCCCTGCAAGTCTTGGATCCTGGTTGATCTTTCTGCAACAAAAACCCCAGAAGAGTGTAGGGAGCTTCACATGGATTCATTTTTGTCTCCATCCAACAAGCATAACAACAAGATCTTCTTCAAGTTCAATTGTTCACACATCATAAATGGAAACCCTAGCTGACTTCTTTTGAAGTCCCCAGTTTAGTAAAATAGAAGATACGATCTTAACTTCTTTGTTAAAAGTCTCCCAATTTTCGTTACCGAACGAGAAGTGTGTGATTCACTTTACAGTTTACAGTGAAAACGACATTTCTGAAGGTTCATGTTCAGATTATATTCATGGCGGTGAAGCGTACCCATGTGGTTATGTTGAATTACAAAAACATCCTTTGATGCTGCATACATGTTTTTGATTGGGTAGATTTTTCTTCTTCTGTTTTTTTTTTGGTGGTAGTTGGGTATAGAGTAGTGGAAGGCTATTATTGATTGACAAACAACTGACGGCAGATAAAGATACGCCGGGAGAAATGGGGACTTAGAACTTCTAATCAACCTATCAGAAAGAGCCACGTGGATAGATACAAGTACCCCTAAATCACGGTTGTAGTTCAGGAAAATAAATTAAATTTTAAAATCTAAAAAATAAATCATAAATAAACTATCATTCCACTTGATTTTATCCAACTTTGCCTTTAAATCCTTGGATTTTTTTTATTTGAAAAAAATAAAATAAAAATTAAGATATCTAAAAATATGAATATAACATAAGTTTTTCCCCATTGTGGGTGAAGGAGAGTTGCATGCATTTAGTGTCATTATTACTCTCTTTATATACAAAATTGATAATACTCATTATTTTCGATGCCCATCTCACACCTATTAGTGAAAAAAATCTTCATCCAAATATCAATACTTAATGTTATTGTTACAATGGTTTTTTTATTCAAACGTCACAAGGCATTTGTTCCGTCATGTGGATAAATGGTTTACTCATTACACCCGTTGGATAGAGATGACATGATTTAGAATCTATATTAGTCACGTGTTAAATTTCATACTCCAATTCAATCTAATATTCATCCTTATATTGGCATTCATTGTTGACACATGCATGTCTATGATTGGTTTTTGGTGATTCCCATTTTGGTTCAAAGATGAAAAAAGCGTAATTACATTGGCTTATTTAACATTGCTCTTAAGCTTCATAGTATGATGGATGTTTACTTTTGTTTGTGGGTTATCTATCAATCTTCACTCAAAGGAAGATTTTCAAGCCTAGTTAACCATTTGTGGCAATTTAAATGGTTCATCTTATATGGGCATGAGGTGTTTCTACACTAGTAATTTTATCCCCTAAGAAAAAAAAGTTCTTACACTTTAGTAGAGTTCGTCTATGGCATGTGGTGAGGAACCTAAATCCTCTTCCATGCCATGTTCTATTGTAATAATCTCACACCATCAAGGGAATGTGCCAATCACCTCTAGATGTAGATCCCCACATTCAATAGATGATGTAAAATTGATGCAGGATGTCATACTCCGGGAGAGGATCTGACCTCTGTGATGACAACATAATGAATAACACCTCAGTAAATACCTTGCACCATATTGTAAAAAGGCCTATTTGAAGATCAAGCTTCACCTTTACCAAGACTTTATCAAGACCAGGTGGAAAGCGCCTTTGACCTCTATGTGATTTGAAGTCTTTCATCATCAGAATCGAAGTAAATAGTAATGATTTCTTATTTTTGTAAGCTTTCATGTAATTCTCGTAGCTTTTTCACCTACAATACATTGATTTACAATGTCCAAACATGTTAAGGTTAAACCATTAAGTAAAGACTTTATTAAAACCAAGTGGAAACCGGCATCGAGCCTAAAAAAATGATTTAGTGGGACTGTTGACCCTATTTTTGTATATCCTATAATCAATTTTTTGGATAATCATATTTTATCTCATCACACAAGTACCTTTCGCTAAGGATATAAATGGATAGTCGAAATTCAGATTCGAATTCGCATTTGTATTCGTTTAAGGGTATTCATATTCGGTGAAAGAGTATCCAGAATAAAATTCGAATTATCCAAAAAATAATTATCCGATCTGATTAAATAATCAATTAATAATTTTGAAGGTTCTTGAACTTTAACAAGTTTTAGAGAATGAGAAAAATAGTTAAAACAACTTAGAAAGATGGATTAAAAGCAAATTATATTCATTGGGGGGATGAATGTTTGGATTACACAAGTCATAGAGTAAACGGATAGTTGAAAATCCGAATTCGATCTACATTCGTATTCGTTTAGGGGTATCCGAATCCGGTCGAAAAATATCAGGATCTTAATATATTTGATTTGAAATCGATCCATATCCAATCCGTTTATATCCCTACCTTTCACACCTCATAATAAAAGAAAGACAAACACATGGTTTTAAGTATCTCCGATATCGATACGATACCTTTCGATACGTATCTTAAATTTAGTCGATCGATACGATACACACCGATACGATACATTGAATTTTTTAAATCATTTCGTATCGATATATATCCTACAATACATACCGATATGAATCAATACACCACTAATACACATCGATATGATACGACATGCCTCGATACGACTCTATGAAAAATATAAAATTGAGGTAAAATATACGTTTCGGTATGTATTGATACGTATCGGTGAGTATTAGTATGTATCGATCGGTACGTATTGGTATATATCAACACGTATCGGTGAGTATCGATAAATATATATCAGTACGTATCGGTGAGTATCGATACGTATCGGCACTACGGTCATATAATGGCCAATATGGGTAATTTTTCAGAAAAAAAAAACAATTTTTTGAAAGGTTTTTGTTCCAAAGTTACTGTCAGTCATGTTTCTCTCTAATTAAAGTGGAAATCAAGGTTGAGAACAAAGATTTTACATTTATAGGACAACTACATACCTTAAATTCTCAATACGATACCCTCAATTTAGTGTTTATGCATAATACATGTTATCAATATATTTTTTTAACAAATTCTTTATGCAAAAGTGTTTAAAAAAATGTTTTCTATCCATTTATGTGTGTATCTTTAGCGTATCTTAGTGTATCTCCGATACGATACGTATCTTAATTTTGGCCGACCGATACAACGATCGATACCGATACTTTAATCCTTGGACAAACACTTTCATAAGCATATCAAGTAAGTGTAAAAATTGTCTGCAATCGCTGCACCAATGCAGTGAGCATCAAGTGGTTGGGAGTCCCTTGGGACACATGTCTAGATGCTGTTAGTCGTCTAACTCTCACCGCACGTCAACGCTCACTGCAGAGGATGTGGACTTATCAAGCAAGAGATCTCTAATTTGATAACCTAATTTGCCACATGAAATGTTAAATAGCGAATTTGACCATGGGTTTTCAAGCAAATGGTTTGAATAAATCACAAGCCAAATTTTTATCTTAAATTCAATTATGTTACCCTATATTTTAGCATGCATTCCCATCTATATTTGTTCTTATACACCTTTGGTACTTCATGATCGTTGTTTGATCTCTTTATGGTTTTTAATGTTTCATTTTGCTAAATCATATACACTTTTTGGGAAACTTGTAAAATGAGAAGGGGATCTTAGGTATCGGTTGATAACGTTTCTGCTATTTCTATGTCTAAAAATAGCATAAACGATTTTTCAAATTTATAGGAACATAAACGGATTTTTAGTGATTGATAAAACTGTTTTTTGAATTGAGTATGGTTTGGTAGAGTCATTGGGTCGGTGTGCATTTTTATGAGGAATTCGAACTTCAATCCCCAACAACGATTCAATGTAATCGATTCATGAGGGTCCGAAGAGAATTGGAATAAATCCACAAAGGAATCGATGGATGTGAATTTAAGGCTTCCACCTTAAAGCAAAAAAAAATCTGTGTATTCCTTCTCGCTTCCTTAGAGAACCTTTGAACTTTAGAAAGTCACCAAGTAAGGTAAATGCTGGGTTGGGAGATGCAACTTTTCATTTGGGGTCCATCGATTTTTTGACCCACAAGTTGTTTTCATGAAACGGAAAAAACAAGTATGACTTGTTTCGTCAAACCTATTTCTAGACACATAAGTAAGCATACATTTCTATTTATGTTTCAAAACACAAGTGAAATGAAACAGGTTTATCAAACAATTTTTTAGGTGTTTTTCCATTTATGAACACAGGAAAATGGAAAAATACGTTTCTGACAACATTATCAAAGGTGCCTTAATTAGTGTCTACATGTCCATTAAATTTCAGCTCAATTCCATACACTATGGGGTAGAAATAGACACCATATCGAGGCTTTATTATATGGAGAAAGTTTTCCTTCACCCATAAAGGACGATTCACCCACCATCCTAGGGTACACGAACCCCGATTAGTATTTTCACAAAATTACCCTCTTGATACCTCCTGCACCAATATGAAAAACCACAATGAATGGAATCCCATTCAGTCCTTTACCATGCCCTGTTGACTATAAAATCTTTTCCTAAAAATAAAAGAACCCCAATTTTAGAGTAGTCCTCCTCACAGTTTGATAATATTTATGCTTTTTTTTTTATTATTATTAAAAGAAAAAAAAAATTAAGGTTTCATACACATACTAGAATTTGTACTGCCTAAAGTGGCTAAAGATAATAACTGGTGCATGTTTGGGCAACTATTTACATCCTTACAACAAAAAGTAATTCCGTCTTATAGGTTCCTGATTTCCCAAAAAGTTGCAATACTGATGTGTGGCCATGTTCCTCCATCAAGTCTTAGAAGAAGTTTTAAGAGGTTCTTTTATGAGAACCATACCTCTTTTAGCCTCCATCATTTATCTGCCACCATTTGCATACCTGCTAGAATTCCTTTTGCTTCGATTTCTTCTTTCTGAGTTGTTGAAGAAGATCAGAGTTGATGATCCTAAACTTACCTTGGAAGAGTATTCTGTATGCCCATCCTAAAGCTGATGTCAGGACGTTAGTAGCACCAATACAAACCAAAAATGGTTATGACAAAAAAAGGTTATGGCATCCTGTACTTATGCTGGTTGGACCATCTGTATCAGGTAAATTCAAAACATAAAAAATTGTCATATAAGCCAAGTTGAGCAATTCAATTATCGATTTTTGTGCTAGAAAAAACATAAACAATTTTTTGTTCGTTTTTGTGATGAGAAATAATTTATAGGGATGTTCAGGAGCTTTCTTTTTTTTAGTGAACCTATTATGGAAAGATGAAAATCGTGTGTGCATATGTTTCAAACCATGAGAGGTGAGAGTTCTTGCAAGGGAGGAAGGCGGAAGGGTCTCTCCTTCTAATTGTTTTAAAAAAAGAAGGGTGATTTACATCCACGTAAGAGAGGTGTTAATTGTAAAATACAAAAAGACAGAATTACCCCCCCTTCTTTTTCTTCTTCTTCTTTTTCTTCTTACTCTCTTAGTGTATAGATATATCTATATTTGTCGCTTTGCATGTTCCTTTTTTCTCGATTGCACTTCTTCCTCTGTTGCTTCTATTTCCCCCCAATCCTCTCTCATTTTCTCCCAAGCTTAGCTCTGTTGGGATACACAATAGGAGATCGTTCAAAAAATCTCTCTATATATGCTTCTTCTGCTCTACAGGCTCTCATCTTCGACTGTGATGGTGTAATCCTCAGGTCCAACCACTTGCACATAGAATCCTACAATGATGCTTTTGCACATTTCAATGTCCGCTGCCCTTCCTTTGCTTATGAGATCCTTAATTGGGAGCCTAAGTTTTCGATGCGCTTCAGAACCGAGTCAATGGAGGGAAACCTAAGGTGAGATGGTATGTCCTTCTGTCTTTTTCTATTCCTTCCGATTTTGATTCATTATACTTTTGTCTTGTTTTGTTCATTTTTATGTATTTTAAGGAGAATGACTGGCCGTCTCCCTCAATCTATGAAATCCCCAAAGAAAACGATGCTTGCTGATAGAACTAAGTTGATCGATGCAATTCAGGTTTGTCTGCCGATGCTTTCTTGATCAACTGTAGGTGTTTCATCTATTGGTGTTGTTAGTTTCAATTGAAACGATGTTCTTGAGATTGGCATTTCATTGGATTTATGAAGTGAGTTCTGCAAATTCGGATCCATCAACACTTAGAGCTTGATGATCCTGTTGTGATACAGATATATCTAGGCACTAAGAGAGCGAATTTGGCCTTCACCTCTCTCTCTCTTCTAAGAGCTTGATGATCCTGTTGATCCTGATACATATATATCTAGACACCAAGAGAGTAAGAGGAGGAAGAAGAAGAACGAGGTAACTATGTCTTTTTGTATTATAAAACTAACATTTCTCTTACGGTGTTAGATTTTGGAGGTTTAAATGTAATAAATGATTTTTTTAAGGGGGGAGGATGTAATATAAGCAAACCCCAGGGAAAGTTGATATAAATCACCAAGAAAAAAAAAAAAAAAAACCATACTTACTTCGTCGGACAAATCCTCTTATAAATTTTCATTGAAATAGAATAAGCAAAACGTGTTTATCAAACTCTTTTTGAAGTATTAAAAAAAAAAAAAAAAAAAATCAGAATAATGCATTTCTTGGGGTGTTATCAAACGGTGACTTCCCTACCAAAAAAATTGGGCAGCACTTTAGTTCAGTATACTTTCCATTCTGAATCCATGAGTAACGCTAGCGTGCCACGTTTACCGTATGTGTATTGTTCGTGGTACAAAATCAAATTTGAAATACAAAGAAACGGTTTTCTCAAAATTCATGTGCTTCGCTCCCTGCGACGCTCTCGTGAGCTCGCATTTCACAACCCTTTAAACAGAATAATATATAGACTGAAAGCACACATGTTACATTACCCAAAATAAAAAAAAAGCACACACATTCTAATCCAACGGTCTACAACAACATCCGCACATACAACCTGTTTCATCTCATAAACTTTGAAAAATCGAAATCGTCGGTTTCCGCGCCAAAACCAAACCCATTTAATACACCTCCGTAACGGACATTGATTGGGGTGTCACCCGCGGGGGACATAAATATTTTTTCTTTCGTCACCGTTCCTCTTCACACCTCTTTCTCTGTGCTTCGCTTTTGTAGAAGGGGTTTTATAGTATATACTGTTCTGCAAATCCCCAAAACGGAATGAGAAGAAAAGAATAGAATTTTTTTTCTAGGGTTTCGTGTTTAGTTTTTTTTTTTGTTTTACATTTAGTTTAGCTTATTGGATTGTCCGTTCTTCCACAGTTGAAGATGATCCCTTCCATATCAGAGACCACTTGTGGTTCTCTTCTCCAAGAATTACAGGTTTTTCAATCTACTTCTTATATTCTTATTGAATCGGAAATGGCTACGATTTCATGGATTCTTTTTTGCTTTTCATTGAAATCTTCTATGATGTTCAGTGTGTATTGTAGATTTTTTTTCGTGTTTAACTATCATTTTACGGATTTTTCTCATCTTCTACATATTTAATTGTTTTGTTGGGTTTTTTTTGTCGTTTTGAATTATTTTTATTTGGTGATCAGAGGATTTGGGATGAAATTGGGGAGAGTGACAGCGAGAGGGACAAGATGCTTCTGCAGCTTGAACAAATGTGTCTTGATGTTTACAGAAGGAAGGTTGAACAGACAAGCAAGTATAAGGCTGATTTACATCAAGAATTGGCCGAGGCGGAGGCTGAAGCTGCGAGCCTCATCTCTGCACTTGGAGAACGAGCTTCCTTCTCTCTAGTCAGTGTTTTTTTTTTTATAGTCTTGAATCTTGATTTTATTATTATCTGAGAATGAGGGTAAGTTGGTTAGTGATGGTTATTGAGATTCTTAACTCTCTGTGTAGTCTGAGAATGCAAGGGGTACTCTTAAAGATCAGATAAGTGCCATAAAACCCGTCTTGGAAGATTTGAGACGGAAGAAAGGGGAACGGGTAAAGGATTTTATGGAGGTTCAGTCGCAGATTGTTCGAGTCTGTGCAGAAATGGGTGGTACTGTCCAGCTTGGAAATTGGGCAAATTACCAAGTGGATGAGCGGGACTTGACTGTTAAGAAATTGGGGAACTTAAAGTCTCAACTTCAGGAACTCCAGACAGAGAAGGTTTCCTCATTAATTTTGATTCGGAGCTCAATTGTTTTCTTACAAAAATAAAGGAGATTGAATTGATATTAAAGATGCTACTTCTACCATTTTGTTTTCAGAGTTTGAGGTTGCAGAAGATTAATGGTCATGTTAACTCTATCCATGAGTTGACAGCCGAAATGTCAATTGATTTTCTTAAAACAATAAACGAGGTTCATCCAAGCTTGGTTGATTCTTCAAATAGTCTATCAAAGAATATTAGCAACGACACCCTTTCTAGATTGGCTGGAGTAGTTCATTCGTTACAAGAAGAGAAAAAGAAAAGGCTGCAAAAGGTAATCACAGTTTTGGTTTTTGCTTGCTTGCTTGCTTTCAATTTTTGCAACCTACCTAAGTTGTCCAACATTTAATCATGTTGAAAGTTAAAATTGTCTGATCAGTTATATAGTTCACACTTCCTACTTTGCACTTCCTACATGGTTCGCACTTCCTACTTTGCACTTCCACTTGGTCTATTTGGTTGTAACATCTGACTGCCTCATTGGGAAACAAGTCCACAATAAATGGACTCAAGTAGTAGCTCCAAATAACCCCATTCTCATCCACTTGATGTTGAGGAACAAGCTTTTAACAGTGAAAACCTCTCTTTTATAAGTCAACACCTGATCTAGTTCGGGGTAATATTTGAACTGTATTATTTCGATATGGAAGTGTTAAAAATAGATGTAAATTCAAAATGATCTTTAACGAATATAACCATGTCATCCGAGAATGATCGTCTACTAAAGTGATAAAGGAAGAACGCGAAAATCTATTGATCTGATTTGAACCCTGAATATCAGAATGGACTAAATAAAATACAAACTGACTTCTAGATTCAGAAGAATAAGGAAAGGAAGTATGATGATTCTTTCCAAGTACACACACCTTGCACTCAATCTGAGAAATAGACTTGCGATTGGGAACCATGTGTTGAAGCTTGGGAAGCGACAAATGACCTAATCGATAATGCCATTGAAAAGGAGAAATTGAAGGAGCACCATAGATAGTAGCGGAAGCAATAGTAGAGGAAGCAGGGTCAAGGTAGTACAACCAATCCTTCGCATGCCTTCCACCAATCATCTCCCTGGTCTTGAGATCATGAATAACACAACTAGTAGGATAAAAAGTGATTGAACAATTTAGTGCTTAAGTAATTTGACTAATTGAAAGGTCCACGAGAGTGACTTGGACGGATGAAAAGTTTTCTAGAAAGAAGAGAATACATTTAACTTACTGGTCATATGACATGCGGCACCAGAATCAATAACCCCAAGGATTAGTTGAGAAAGAAAAAAAGCGCAGTAGTACCAAAATGTGGCAGTAGAAGAGGTAGTGGATGATTTAATTTGCTAGACACAATTCAGTAATTGATTAACCAGATCATCACGAGATTAGTGTATGTAGATGGTACTTCGTCAAAAGTCCCTGTAGCCATCGGGGTATTAGCAAATTGTGTTGTGGCCACTGAGGTTTTCCATGGCCATGCTTACGCCAGCATATATTGACAATATTATTGACCTTGCCTCAGTATGAACACCATCTTAAGGCTTGATCGGTTTGCTGTCCACTAGGCTGCGGTCCATGACCTCCATAACTATCACAGCCATGTCCTCCACTTGAGCCAAGTCCTCGTCCATTAAATGCAGTGAAACATCATATTTAGCGAGAGATAGTGACACGCTATGTTGGATGTGACAAAAGGACTCATTCATGGAAGGGACTCTCACTATTTTCCTTAGAGGAAGATGAGACATCAGATTTAGTGAGATGTGGTGACATGATATGCTGGATGCGATAAAAGTCTCTTCCATAAATATTCAACATGAAGAATTTGGGTAATAAATTTCTATCCAGTTTGAATATTGATCTACAGCCTGTCAAGAACCAACATCTATTGTAGCTAATGTTATGTGTCACTTAACTTCTATTGAACATGATATGCTGGATGCGACAAGAGGCTTCATTCAGGAAAGGGATTCTATCACTAATTAGGGATAGGGTCCCCTCCATTAATGAATAACTTCCATTAGAAATTTTCTTTCAAGTTATTCCAAACAACTTTAGCAGTTAAGTGGTACATAACATTAGCTACAATAAAAGAATTCATGTTCCACAGCCACACAAGAATGTGTCATTTTCGTGCATCCACTCCTCATAGTCTCTAGAATTGGCAGAGGGAGGCTTTGACCACAGATACATCAATTTTCCTTTTGCATTGATGTAGTTTCACAGCTTGGGCCCACAACAGATAATTAGATGCTCCATTGAGCTTATAGCAGGGGTAAGGCTGTGTACACTTGTCCCTCCCAAACCCTGCAGTAGCGGGAGCCTCCTGCATTGGGTTGCTCTTTTTATTGAGCTTAATAGCAGTGATTTGGACACTGTCTAAGTCCATGGCAGGCTTGGGTCACCCATTATAACACGAGAGAAAATTCCTGCAACAAAATATAGGGAGAACAAGTCATGAGGTAGAACAAAGGACACAACAGCAAGCCAATATAACAAGAGTATTAAATCTACCTGTGAATAAAAGAAAAAGGAATAAAGAAGCAAAAACAATTAAACAATGCTAACCGCTGAGTGTGAAAAACACTCAATGCGGAGAGAGGAATCTCCCTTGAAATCACAGGGGACTATAGGGATCTGATGAAGCTGAAATTTGGAGTGTTTCTTAGCAATATAGAGAGAATTTTTTGGCAAATTTTCATAACAATATGCCAAGGGGAAGAAAACTTCCCCTCCC